>NW_026907880.1:0-150862 GCF_033807575.1 Cydia pomonella
AAACATGGTTCATGGCCCGTGTGGTGAGCTAAATAGAAATTCTCCGTGTATGAAAGATGGAAAATGTACGAAACGTTATCCAAAGCCATTTTTGAACGAAACAGTTACAGGCGAAGACGGATATCCTAAATATAGACGTCGATCACCAGAACAAGGCGGATTTACAGCTAAAATTAAAATACGAGGTAATGCAGAAATTCAAGTTAATAATCAATGGGTAGTACCATATAATCCACTTTTATCTAAAATGTTCAATGCCCATATCAATGTTGAATACTGCAGTTCTGTTAAATCTATAAAATATGTATGCAAATATATTAACAAAGGCAGTGATATGGCTGTTTTTACGTTAACCAATGAAAACCAGCATGATGAAATAGTACAGTATCAAATGGGTCGTTACATTAATACCAACGAAGCAATTTGGCGAATTTTAAGTTTTCCAATACACGATCGAGATCCACCGGTTCAACATTTATCCGTCCACCTAGAAAATGGACAACGTGTGTTTTTTACAACAGAAACAGCACAAAAAGTTGCGACGGAACCACCAACTCGAACAACTTTAACAGCATTTTTTGAATTATGCCAGAAAGACCAATTTGCTAAGACTTTACTTTACTCAGAAGTACCCAGCTATTATACATGGGATACAACAAGTAAACAATTTAATCCTCGAAAACGTGGAATGCAAGTAGAAGGACATGATGGAGTGTTCAAGAGTAACACAATAGGACGAGTCTACACAGTGCATCCAAAAAACGCTGAATGTTTCTATCTACGCTTATTACTTCACACTATTCGTGGTCCAACGTGTTTTGAAGACCTAAAAACTGTCAATGGTTACATTTGTGAGACATATCGTGAAGCATGTCAAAGATTGGGTCTACTAGAAAACGATAATCATTGGGAGTTAGCTATGAATGAAGCAGCCCAAACGGCAACAGCAAGTCAAATTCGTGAGCTATTTGCAATCATATTAACTACATGTAATCCTTCTAATCCAAATCGACTATGGCTTAAATATCGAGAATATATGAGCGATGACATCTTGGCTGATTTACGACAGCAAAATCCGGACTTAGAAATTAATTTTAATGAAGAAATTTTTAACAAAGCTTTGATATTGATAGAAGATAAATGTTTAGCAATTTCTAACCAAACGTTAATACAACTAGGTGTTCAATCTCCTAAACGAAATCATTTGGATGTTATGAACAGTGAATTTTTAAGAGAAACAAATTATAATATCGACGAATTGAGGCTTTACATCCAACACAACAAACCCTTATTAATTGAGAGTCAAAAACAAGCTTACGACATAATAATGGATTATTATAAAAATCAGCGAAGTGGTATAATATTTTTAGACGCACCTGGTGGCACCGGGAAAACATTTTTGATAAATTTAATTCTAGCTGAAATCCGTGCAAATAAAGAAATCGTTCTCGCCCTAGCATCATCTGGAATAGCGGCAACACTTATGGATGGTGGACGAACGGCACATTCTGGTTTAAAATTACCATTAGATGTAGCTAACTACGAATTCCCGGTATGTGACATCACAAAATCATCGGCACGTGGACAAATATTAAAACAGTGCAAAGCCATTATATGGGATGAAAGCACAATGGCTCATAGAAAATCCCTAGAAGCACTAAACAGAACACTTCAAGATTTACGCGACAACACGAATATAATGGGAGGTGTATTGTTAATACTATCAGGCGATTTCCGTCAAACGCTACCTGTCATTCCGAAATCAACGCCGGCAGATGAAATTAACGCTTGCCTGAAGAAGTCGTTCATATGGGAACAGGTAAAAATAATTAAATTAACAACAAATATGAGAGCACAGATTTCAGGAGATGAAAAGGCCCAAGAATTTGCTGAAAAACTTTTACAAATAGGAGAGGGCACTTATCCAATAGACGAAAATACTGGCCAAATCACACTAACTAATGAGTTATGTAATGCTGTTGAAACACCGGAACAACTTATAAATGAAGTGTATCCAAGTATTGCTGAAAATTATACTAATTCAGAATGGTTACGGGAGCGCATTATTCTAGCCACGAAAAACGACATTGTCAATAGCATCAACAACATCATCCAGGAAATGATTCCGGGAGAAGAGAAAATCTACAACTCAATCGATACAATGACTGATGAACAAGAAAGCGTAAATTTTCCTTCTGAATTTTTGAATTCACTAAATGTTCCAGGAATGCCATTGCACTGCCTTAAATTGAAAGTTGGTTCACCAATTATTCTATTACGAAATCTGAACTCGCCAAAATTGTGTAATGGTACGAGACTCTGTATTAAACAGCTACAAAATAACATCATCGAAGCCAGTATAATGACTGGTAAAGAAAAAGGACAAATAGTATTTATACCACGAATACCTTTAATATCAAATGGATTGCCCTTTACGTTTAAACGTTTACAATTCCCGGTGAAGTTGGCTTACAGTATGACCATCAACAAAGCACAGGGCCAAACATTCAAATACTGTGGCGTTGACTTAAAGGAACCATGCTTTGCACATGGTCAATTATACGTTGCATGCTCACGAGCAGGATCACCTCGAAATTTGTTCATCTACAGCCCGGGCAATAAAACAATAAATGTAGTCTATAAGCAAGTATTATAGAAAAATTAAACAAAATGTAAATGTATAATATAACGTGTAATATGTTAATGTATTTATCATATATGTAGTATGTAGAATATCATATGTAAATAATTGTGTGAATAAAACATAAATTTTCCATTTACTAAGGTGTTTTTTATTCTAACTTATGATTATTTCAATTAGTTAATTAGTTAATTAATTAAATATACTTTCTATACACCGCATATTTAATGGTCGACTAAGTCTTTCAATATCTAAGATAGAAATCTATATTATCTACGTTAAAAAATGCATCCTCAAATATTTTTTATACCATTAAACATGCGATTTATTTTAACCCGAGCAACGCCGGGTTTTGCAGCTTTTTCTTTTCTCCCGGAATCATTTCCTGGATGATGTTGTTGATGCTATTGACAATGTCGTTTTTCGTGGCTAGAATAATGCGCTCCCGTAACCATTCTGAATTAGTATAATTTTCAGCAATACTTGGATACACTTCATTTATAAGTTGTTCCGGTGTTTCAACAGCATTACATAACTCATTAGTTAGTGTGATTTGGCCAGTATTTTCGTCTATTGGATAAGTGCCCTCTCCTATTTGTAAAAGTTTTTCAGCAAATTCTTGGGCCTTTTCATCTCCTGAAATCTGTGCTCTCATATTTGTTGTTAATTTAATTATTTTACCTGTTCCCATATGAACGACTTCTTCAGGCAAGCGTTAATTTCATCTGCCGGCGTTGATTTCGGAATGACAGGTAGCGTTTGACGGAAATCGCCTGATAGTATTAACAATACACCTCCCATTATATTCGTGTTGTCGCGTAAATCTTGAAGTGTTCTGTTTAGTGCTTCTAGGGATTTTCTATGAGCCATTGTGCTTTCATCCCATATAATGGCTTTGCACTGTTTTAATATTTGTCCACGTGCCGATGATTTTGTGATGTCACATACCGGGAATTCGTAGTTAGCTACATCTAATGGTAATTTTAAACCAGAATGTGCCGTTCGTCCACCATCCATAAGTGTTGCCGCTATTCCAGATGATGCTAGGGCGAGAACGATTTCTTTATTTGCACGGATTTCAGCTAGAATTAAATTTATCAAAAATGTTTTCCCGGTGCCACCAGGTGCGTCTAAAAATATTATACCACTTCGCTGATTTTTATAATAATCCATTATTATGTCGTAAGCTTGTTTTTGACTCTCAATTAATAAGGGTTTGTTGTGTTGGATGTAAAGCCTCAATTCGTCGATATTATAATTTGTTTCTCTTAAAAATTCACTGTTCATAACATCCAAATGATTTCGTTTAGGAGATTGAACACCTAGTTGTATTAACGTTTGGTTAGAAATTGCTAAACATTTATCTTCTATCAATATCAAAGCTTTGTTAAAAATTTCTTCATTAAAATTAATTTCTAAGTCCGGATTTTGCTGTCGTAAATCAGCCAAGATGTCATCGCTCATATATTCTCGATATTTAAGCCATAGTCGATTTGGATTAGAAGGATTACATGTAGTTAATATGATTGCAAATAGCTCACGAATTTGACTTGCTGTTGCCGTTTGGGCTGCTTCATTCATAGCTAACTCCCAATGATTATCGTTTTCTAGTAGACCCAATCTTTGACATGCTTCACGATATGTCTCACAAATGTAACCATTGACAGTTTTTAGGTCTTCAAAACACGTTGGACCACGAATAGTGTGAAGTAATAAGCGTAGATAGAAACATTCAGCGTTTTTTGGATGCACTGTGTAGACTCGTCCTATTGTGTTACTCTTGAACACTCCATCATGTCCTTCTACTTGCATTCCACGTTTTCGAGGATTAAATTGTTTACTTGTTGTATCCCATGTATAATAGCTGGGTACTTCTGAGTAAAGTAAAGTCTTAGCAAATTGGTCTTTCTGGCATAATTCAAAAAATGCTGTTAAAGTTGTTCGAGTTGGTGGTTCCGTCGCAACTTTTTGTGCTGTTTCTGTTGTAAAAAACACACGTTGTCCATTTTCTAGGTGGACGGATAAATGTTGAACCGGTGGATCTCGATCGTGTATTGGAAAACTTAAAATTCGCCAAATTGCTTCGTTGGTATTAATGTAACGACCCATTTGATACTGTACTATTTCATCATGCTGGTTTTCATTGGTTAACGTAAAAACAGCCATATCACTGCCTTTGTTAATATATTTGCATACATATTTTATAGATTTAACAGAACTGCAGTATTCAACATTGATATGGGCATTGAACATTTTAGATAAAAGTGGATTATATGGTACTACCCATTGATTATTAACTTGAATTTCTGCATTACCTCGTATTTTAATTTTAGCTGTAAATCCGCCTTGTTCTGGTGATCGACGTCTATATTTAGGATATCCGTCTTCGCCTGTAACTGTTTCGTTCAAAAATGGCTTTGGATAACGTTTCGTACATTTTCCATCTTTCATACACGGAGAATTTCTATTTAGCTCACCACACGGGCCATGAACCATGTTTTTTACGATTATACTATAAAGATCAGAATCTTCTTCCGGGTTTGGAAATTCAGCTTTGATGATATCATCTATTTGATTCGGTTGAATTTTATTTTGGAGCCAAATTAAGTTGTGTGAATGTGGCAATCCTCGTTTCTGCCATTCAATTGAAAACATCCAGCAGATAACAACACCAAATATTTGATTTTTCACAATGGCGTCTATAAATTTAATTTGTTTTTGACGGAAAACTCGGGCAACAATATCATGTCGATCGCTGGCCGTCTGACCATATTGTAATTCTTCTTTGATTTCCATCCATGAAGAATTACATGTGAATGTTATAAATAAATCTGGTCTGCCGTGTTTCCTAACATAAGTTATTGCATCTTGAGCATATTCATGCATGTGACGTGGACTTCCAGTGAATGTCGATGGCAAGATGACCAATTTTCCCATGTTATCGACGTTTCCATCATTTATCATTGCATCTTTCAAATGGATGTATTCATCCGAACGCAACTTTCGTTGATTATGGCGAATAAAATCTAATCTTTCCGTTTCAATTTTAGCATACATGTCTACAATAAACTGCTGAAATAGCTGCCGACAGTTTAAAATATGGTTATATTCACCATTTCTAGTCATAATTCGATAAGCATAGAATTGCATAGCTGATACTTTTTTGTTAGTTTCGACACCTGTAGCTGGATTGATTTGTTGAATATTGAAATGATAACCATCCTCACCTTGCCAAAAAATTAGCGGATATTGTAGCGCATCATAACTACGATGTGTTTCAGCAATACGTTGCAATTTATTACTTCGACGTTGAATAATAATATCACGACGACTACATTCGTTATCAACAATGACTACGGCAACTTCGTTCGTTTGAGGTGCATTAAACCTTCGTTCGTGTTGACCGGCTGGTCTTTTATCTGCTCGAATGACGATCTTATAATTATCTGCAGCCATTTGGTCTAGAGAAGTCTTGAACACATTGATTAGTTGATTATGATTATGAAGTAGACGTTGTAATTTTTGAATAATATCTCGTTGCAGTCCCTGAAAGTTAGAGCAACGTTGGTCTGTTTCAAGTTCATCGTTACCAACAAAGTATATTTGAAGAAATTTTGGAGATTCATTAGACATCGGCAAAAGAGAGCCTAATCGGTGATAAATTTGGCCTTGAACCTTAAAAACCGGGCTGAAATTTTCTTCCTGACATATTAATGAAGCTCCAAATGAAGTCATTTGAAAACAACAGTTGTATCGACGTATATTTTGTAGAAAATGATTGGAATCTGGTGTTTCTCCAGTCATATATGCGAGTAATTGAGGTGGTGGTACATCTAGTGCTGGTAAATTGACTTTACCACTCGAGCAGCATATACCAGCAGTTTCGCCTTTAAATTTCCGGGCATGACAATACTCGCATATCGTATCCATTTTTCCGATGACAATATTTGGATGTTCACTGTATTGTTTTTTGCAATCATAATGGAAAGCCTGAAGTTCTAAACTTCCAACTTTACATGAAGCAGCTCGTCGTTGGCGTAAAGTAGCCATTCTTTCTTTTTTTTTGGTATTTTCCAGTTCACGTTGATCAGCAGATTGACGATTTCTGAGTGATCTTACTCGACATCTGGTTTCTTCATTAATACGTGCTCTTTCCTCTTCGGTTAAATTTTCTCTAATTCTTTTTACTCCTTTACGAATGTTTAAAACACGTTTTTCTTTTTGTTCTTCTGTTTCATTTTGACGTGCTATTTTTCTTCTTTTTGAAACCACTTTGGGTTTTGTAAATACTTTTTTTCGCCTTGGCATTGTAAATATAAAAAAAGTAATAAAATTAATCAAAACGAATATCTTGGTTGTTACAATGATAAAACTAACGAAAAGTTACTCACTTTCGGTTTATATACCGTTGAAAATCGAAATTTCTAGTATCAGAACACTCTAGAATAGTCAAATAGTTTTTACTTTTTCATTTGTTCAAATCACTTCAATTTATGTAATCACTGTTCACTCTTGGCTTCAATTGATCTTTTCGCGACTGTAAACACGGTTCAACTGACAAAAAGTCACTGATTTTCGGTTTATATACCGTTGGAAATCGAAATTTCTAGTATCAGAACACTCTAGAATAGTCAAATAGTTTTTACTTTTTCATTTGTTCAAATCACTTCAATTTATGTAATCACTGTTCACTCTTGGCTTCAATTGATCTTTTCGCGACTGTAAACACGGTTCAACTGACAAAAAGTCACTGATTTTCGGTTTATATACCGTTGGAAATCGAAATTTCTAGTATCAGAACACTCTAGAATAGTCAAATAGTTTTTACTTTTTCATTTGTTCAAATCACTTCAATTTATGTAATCACTGTTCACTCTTGGCTTCAATTGATCTTTTCGCGACTGTAAACACGGTTCAACTGACAAAAAGTCACTGATTTTCGGTTTATATACCGTTGGAAATCGAAATTTCTAGTATGAGAAAACTCTAGAACATTCCGAGGTACTTAATTACGATCTGGATCGTCAGGATTAATTTCAATAGTTGCACACATTTCGGAACTTTCTAGAAGCTTCTAGATTATTCTAGTCATTTCTAGAACTATCTAGAGCATTCCATATCGATTTTTACACTTGCAAACAATTTTGAATCTTTCTAGATATTTCCAAACATTTCTAGAACTTTCTAGATCATTCCAGAAATTTTTAGAACTTTCTGGAACATTCTAGATCGATTCTAGCAGTCACACACAATTTTGGAACTTTTTAGATCATTCCAGAAATTTTTAGAACTTTCTGGAACATTCTAGATCGATTTTAGCAGTCACACACAATTTTGGAACTTTTTAGATCATTCTAGAAATTTTTAGAACTTTCTGGAACATTCTAGATCGATTTTAGCAGTCACACATAATTTTGGAACTTTTTAGATCATTCTAGAAATTTTTAGAACTTTTTGGAACATTCTAGATCGATTTTAGCAGTCACACACAATTTGGGAACTTTCTAGATCATTCTAGAAATTTTTAGAACTTTCTGGAACATTCTAGATCGATTTTAGCAGTCACACACAATTTTGGAACTTTTTAGATCATTCTAGAAATTTTTAGAACTTTCTGGAACATTCTAGATCGATTGTTACAGTCACACACAATTTGGGAACTTTCTAGATCATTCTAGAAATTTTTAGAACTTTCTGGAACATTCTAGGTCGATTTTAGCAGTCGCACACAATTTTGGAACTTTCTAGATCATTCCAGAAATTTCTAGAACTTTCTGGAACATTCTAGATCGATTGTTACAGTTGTACACATTCTGGAGTTTTCTAGATTATTCCAGAAATTCCAGAAATTTTTAGAACTTTCCAAAAGTTCCCATGAGTTAGAAAAGGACAGATATATATTTTTTCACATTTTAGCCACCCACAACCACCCACTTCCACCCACCGCGACCAAACTCCCTTACTCCCACCGGGAGACCAAGGGGTATTTACCACCCCAACAGGAAGTTGATTGGAAATAGTGGTGATAGAGAAAACCGTGTCTTTACTTACGCACATTAGCATTTTATATATATATTAAGATTTATATATATATTAAGATTAAGATTGATACTTTCTGAGTAGCAAAAAATATTAAACAATCTACAAGATATGACCAACGATATATTTTTCTGGAAATCTATTTTAATTTACACAACTATATTTCTTTCAGTTAGATCGGTATTACTTCTGCAAAAATATGGAACTTTACAATCATTCTCACAAGACACTATAAAATGATTTGGTTTTCTTGCTTTTTGCAATTTCATAAAACTATGCCTCAAATCCTAAAAACAATAAGCCTAAATCCGCCTAGATTCCTACCATTACCCCCCTCTTCGGAGGCAGTGCGAGGCAAGTCGTATTGCTAGACGGACCTGTGCTGCATTTCACGCGCGAGCAGGCGATATTCTATTTCGAACGCATAGCTCTGCGCGCTCGATCTTTTGCAGCGGGTGGTGCGGTGAGGGGTATAAAGCTCCGCCCACACGCGCGAGGTCATTGGCGTCGAGTGCAGCCTTAACACTACGATATTTCACGGCAATATTAAAATGAATCAAGAAAGATATCGAACTTCCTTATATGACATCTGATTCTAATTGTGATTATGATTCTTGGGATCATAGTGTAGCTCCAGTCTGCATTTCAATCCGATTAAATCTGATAAACAAGTGTCGCCAACGTATTGCGAACCCGCTAATATTTGCCAACGTCATGGAGTAGATGGCGCTAGTAGTCACGTTTAACTTAAGTAACCGGTTCGAGGTTATTGGGATTTTTTGAGGGAAGGTGAGAGGGTAGATGAGAACGACAGTAGGAAAAAGGAGGTTGTGTGCGAACAGATCGACGCGGCAGTGATATTTGCTTTTAGATCAAGTCAAGAACGTTCTTATGGTGTTATTAGAATAATGATGTGTCTCTAGTATATTGTGACCAACGTTATCAGTACTCAGAGTGAACAGTGATCCAGTGAGGCTAATATGAACTTAAGGTAAACTTTGTGTGAGGAAAGGGGTCGCTATAAGGGGAGGTTTGGAGGCGACTATTAAGCTCAAGAAACCAGGTGGATAATCATGTGATACTCATGTTATATGTAGGTAATAAAGTCGGACACCAGCACAACTCATATCGTCATCTCACTAACATCCAGGCCTCGTATAGGTATGTAGTACATTTACATATCGCTTTCCAGTATCCGTAAAACCATTAGCTCATTCGATAGGTTAATAAGTATGGTGAGCTTGACGACATGGTGGAGCATGCTGGGAATTTTTATTCACATGCACTGTTATCATCATCAAAAGTAACATATATTTATCTCTAACATATGAAAAGTCAATTTATTTACGCGCGTACAACTAAAGAGCTACAATATTTGGTTTATTTAATTCAATTTAATGTTTTATTTCAACCATGAAGCCCATATTTATATTATTTCTACCAAAAAGGTATTCAGCAGGCGAATGTTAGTGGTTCACCTGAGCACATAGGCAATTGAGTGAGTACCTACATACATTTTAACTGAACATTCTTGCTCTTTGATATACAAGAGATTGCAAGTGTCAGTAGGTATCATAATATAGTTTATAAAAAGCAGATATATAAATACATACTTTCACGATTATTAATATTTTGCGACAAAGGGTAGTCTGAATTAAAAAGCTCTCTTTAATCTTTGAAAACAGTGTGTTTATTAGCCCTATAGCAGCTATAAGCAGTGGAATGGAATGGAATTTCATGTTATGGTTTTGAATGATATAAATATTTAAATTTTTATGTTTTAGAACCAGTATTTGACAATAATTGATGTGATAAAAATGTTTATGTTTTACCAGAGCAGCAAAGTTTGTTTTCAACTCACGTGCCTTGAAACACTCGCAACGCTCAAGATTTTACTTTTACGCTCATGATTATATGTGACGTTACTAAACAGATTCAACATTTCTATGTTAAAAGAATGAGAGAGTGGCAAAGATTGTCACATCAGAAAATATAGTTATCTCTACTGAATAATAAAAGGTAATCAGTAATCATTTATGAATCAGGTAAGTCTCAGTAAACATTCGTAATTCGTGTTTACTATAAATCCTATAAAACAAGTATTTATCATCAGTTTTTAAACACTGACTTAGTAACATTTTACCTTCAACAAGAGCCTTAGAACTCTTAAGTCTCACATTTCATTATATTGAAACCAAGTACCTAACTACATATTTCATTAAACATGTCGAAAATAATAAAAGGTGAAAGGACATTCAACTCAAATTTTAACGCCCAAAGCGGTAGAAATTTTTCAATTATCGGTGAAGTGTCAGCAATTATCCAATTGTTCTCTTAAATGTCTAATGAATGGTGCCATTACCAAACCTGCTCATACCTAACAGGTCAAACTGCTCAAACCTAAGTTTAAGTTAAACAAGAGGTTTAACTATAATCTATATTTAGGTACCTATACGTTATGTTAATTTTGATATTTATATTTGATTATGTAGGGGACAAGGTACTTTACCTACGTGTTTAGATTTAGTTGCCTGACCAATCTTTGATATAAATTAAATAAAATCATGCACTAATAAACATTTACGACATTTTGAATTAAAATTTGCTGGTCAATTTGTGTTGTGACCCAGGATACATCCTTTCAAACAGCGACTTTATCACAGATTCAAATCATGCTGTTGATCAACAATTCATTAACAAAATAATTAACATTTTAATATTAAAATAATAAGAATCAAAATCTCTCATTCATTGTTCTGTTTGGCGGAATAGTTGTTATAGTTAATAGTATCAAATTTAAAGTTTATTTATCATGCGGATAGTGATATAATGCCTTGCCGACTGTTGTTGCTTACAAACCAGTTTAGGTCTGACCCCCGATTTGGTATATTTTCTGTAACTTCGGGATCTAGTTATATTGGTGTTTATAACATTTTGTGAAAAGGACCATAATCTCTTATGAATGATGCTTTTGTATAACACGCATTGCTTGCAGAATATCCGCTTTATCACAAATTATCAGCTCAGCCCTGATTTGACTCGTCGTGTGCGCAAGTGTGCGTGGTGGATGGAAACAATTTATACTGCGTGTCTTTTTAGAAAACGAATGTATCATGTTTAACGTATTAGGTAGGAACCAGATTTAACATTCGTTCGATATACTTATATGATCCATAAATATTCTCTTAGAATGAAACAAAATTTATTTTATCAAGATTAATAAAATAATACAGTACAAATATTCTTTGTTGCTCACCAATATAAAAACGAAAATAACATACAGATTAAGCACATAACTCAAACTATGGTGCACAACAAGCGGTCTTATCGCTGAAGAGCGACATCTTCCAAACAACCAAACTAGGCTATTATAATCGTATGTTTTGCGCATCCATATCTTCACTAAGCTAAAATCAGAAGCATTCGCATTGCGTGTAATTCAAAATTCGAAATCAACCCTTTCACTTCGTTTGAAGGACTAGAACCACTCATAACATAAGAGATGTTAAGGAATGTCTTGCCTCATTGTTGTTTGTTGTTACAGTTGTAAGGTATTGGTACGGGTTGGTTTCTTAGAAGTTATAGGTATCATTTAGATGTAGTAACCTGTAACGTGCCTTAATGAAAATGCAGGAGGCACTTGAAATCAGATTACAATTTGATGTCATAATATGTACATGGCTACCCAAACTCAAAGGACCAGGACCATCATTGAGACCCAATCAGAATCGCGCAGCCACTCCAATGGCACCAGCAAACTGCCAATATGGGGCTCTCGCTAGATTTAACAGTTGGCATGCATGATATTGCTGTCCTAAAAAATAAACGGTTAAAAGGATTGTAAACGAATAAAGAACTGCCGAATATAAATATTATGTTTAAATAATATTCACTTACTTTTTCTGTTCATGTAACTCAGCACAGTATCTTGATTCAATCCCAATTAACATTCCAATCTAGAGATTGTCATCAGAGAATCAATAAATATCAACTTGTATAACAGTAAATTGCAAACGCAAAACTGTTTACTATAAGCCACCAGGCTATTATAATATATGTTTGCACCTAAGCCATACCCTATAGGTATAAGGACTTCCTATTATTATTCAACCATTGATTCATAGTGTGGACAGTCACAGATTAGCGATTTGATATAAACTAATTAGATAAATATTAACTTAACTTCTGAATTGTGTATGTATCTATGTCATGTACATGCGATGACCCAAACCTAGGGTTAAAAATATTAAAATATATTATTATTGAGAAGACTTCAAATGAATTGCATACTAATTGAATGGGCTAGTGGTTTCTTTATTATGTATTTTATTCCAACAAAAACAGGTAAGGGAGTGGTAGATAATTTAAAGAATAGTCACTAGCCATGCAAAACTATTTTAATTTTGTTAAATGAAAGTGGAATCGAGCAGTAGATGTTAATTGATGTCGCCAACTCAATCGAGTCTACTCGTCGTAGATGTACATATTAAGTACCTTCAACCTTCATACTCATAGTAATAATTACAAAGGCGGTAGAAGACCATGGTGGATACATTTCTGAATAAGATCAGAATTTCTCAAGTATTGTGTTATTTTAATAAATGTAATGACAGAAGTAATTCAGATATAATATCATCTATTTTGTATAATATCATCTTTAGAAACAATAAAAAGGACTTTATTATTAATTATTTTAGTATGCAAAAGCTCAGACCATTAAACCTTTAAAAGGAAGAGATTAATCATAAGCCAAATAATTATTGATAATAATTGATCGGGACACCTCAGCTTGTTAGCTTGTTTATCAGATTTAATCGGATTGAAATGCAGACTGGAGCTACACTATGATCCCAAGAATCATAATCACAATTAGAATCAGATGTCATATAAGGAAGTTCGATATCTTTCTTGATTCATTTTAATATTGCCGTGAAATATCGTAGTGTTAAGGCTGCACTCGACGCCAATGACCTCGCGCGTGTGGGCGGAGCTTTATACCCCTCACCGCACCACCCACTGCAAAAGATCGAGCGCGCAGAGCTATGCGTTCGAAATAGAATATCGCTTGCTCGCGCGTGCAATGCAGCACAGGTCCGTCTAGCAATACGACTTGCCTCGCACTGCCTCCGCAGAGGGGGGTAATGGTAGGAATCTAGGCGGAATTTAGGCTTATTGTTTTTAGAAATTGAGGCATAGTTTTATGAAATTGCAAAAAGCAAGAAAACCAAATCATTTTATAGTGTCTTGTGAGAATGATTGTAAAGTTCCATATTTTTGCAGAAGTAATACCGATCTAACTGAAAGAAATATAGTTGTGTAAATTAAAATAGATTTCCAGAAAAATATATCGTTGGTCATATCTTGTAGATTGTTATATGTTTTTTGCTGCTCAGAAAGTATCAATGTTTAATATAAAATATGGTTCTGAATAACTTAGTTTTACGGTATTTTGCGGGAAGAGGAGCCTTAATTGTTTTATGTACGACTCCTACAGTAGCAATAGTCACAAGACAGATTTATCAAAGTCTTATTCGTTGCCGTATCGTCATAAGTCACTGTGGACACCTGTCCTGTGTGGTTCTTCACCAGTGCACTCGAAGCCGCTCTTTCTTGGGCGGTGTATGCTAGCCTGTAATGTGGATTTATCTTTAATGTTATTCTGTTCGCCCAACGACGTGTGACCATACGTCCATCCCTACGCTTCCTTGGCTCTTCCTTTCTTGGTTCGGCCTCGATAGCCGAAGAAACTAAGAACGCTATGGGTACTAACAGTGGATAACCTCGGTGATGTCGAGTTTGTCAAGAGTTGAAGCAGTTGCACCGTAGTAACGTTCAAGCTTTCTTCGCCAGCATCATATCTCAAATGCATCTGTCCTATGATGGGTTTCAGTTTCAATGGTCTAGGTTTCGGACATGTAAAGAATATGATCGAGAAACCAAGGCGCCCGCATTAGTCTGATCCTTGTTTTATGTTATTCCATATGCATATCCTGGCGAGTCGTTTCACCGCAGCTTTGGCCACATGAGCTCTTCTGATCACCTTTTAGTCGCAGATGCCATCATCACTTATTTAAAATACCAAGTAAACCAACAACTTGCCTCAAGATCGTGCAATTCATTGATTCTCTTAATTTTACAAGGAAGATCGACATGCATCATCTTCGTCTCATTTCTATTGATCATAAGGTATGGATCTGCATCCTGAAAATGGACTCATTACTGGCATACCCAATCTTTTGTAGCAGAACCGAAATTCATTTTCCACGGACACTTAACCTAATATAGTCATGTCATCTGCAAAACTGAGTTTATTGATTAGTTGGCCACCAACTTGGACATCACCCTCACAACCTTCCTATACTCATTGTCTATTCACAGATCTCAGTGAACAGTTGCACTCCTCGTTCAACTATAAAAGGATTACGTGTTACGGTATCCCCATTTCTCATAACTCTGAACATTTAACTCCAGTTAAAGAAATCAAAAGCCTTTGCGAATGCGAAGTCAATAAAGCGCAAAGCCTTAAAGAGTATACGCCGCACCCACTGTATTCTTTATTAATTGGCACACGTTGAGAATTTGCTACTGAGTACCCATCTATATGTCTCGCATGGTTGTTAAAGTTGTGAAGTGATTATTCGTGAATAAAAGAAACAGATTGGGTCAATTTGATGGACACAGCAGTTAAAACACTGTGGTGCGGAAGGCTGGCGATATTTTGCTTAATTTAAGATCTGATCGGAATGAGGAAGATGGATCGGTACCTCGGATGTACAGTATATGTATTGCTGTTTCTACCATCCTTAGCAGGACTGATGCATGTGCACGGGGATGTAATCAAAGAGTAAACATATCGAAAGCTGCCACGAAAAGCGGACTTACTGTGTTGCGTGCCGTTAAGCCTGAGGACACCACGTATATGACCCTTCGAAATCTTAAGTTTTTCAAATAGATAAGACGGCTGTTAATCGCGAATGACTCCAAAAAGCAATGATGCAAAGTGTAAGGTAGGTCTGGCAGACATATTTAATAGGTTATAACGGTTTAAAAATGGTGTGATGTGAGAACGGCAAGAAACAGAAAAGAAAAGCATTTTGAATGCGTTGAATTAATACCGAGGTACTCGCCAGCATCCACCCCCCAAAGGCGGTATCAGTGTAGCTCAATTTAGACAGAATAAAGTGTGGCAAAAATGTTTATGCGTAAATCGACGTGAATAAAATCACGGACGCGATATAATACTTTTAAAACTGTTGCTGACAACTTGACTGTCCCCACATATTTAAACTAGATTATTTCACACCAGGCGCGATATAAACGCACCAGAGAATGATAAGAAGAATAAAAACCACTTTGCAAACAAAAAAAACAGAGTTCATTTTGACTCAATATCTGCTTGATAAATCGAAATGAACGGTAAGAAAAGGTGCCTTGAATATCACATCACTTGTTTTGGATTTGACGGTTCGAAGTGGGAGCCTGATTTGACAAGTCTGTTGAATGTCCAATTAGCATAAAAAAAGGAGTGTGGTCGAGTTGTAAATAGATTCTATTTTACATTCTGATTTGTGATTATATAAAAATAGCGTGATTCTCCCTTGGCTGGGGAGGGCTGCCGGACATGAAGTGGGTGCACCCAGAGATGGACATGTCAACAGTGGCCTTAATGGATAAGCGAATAGATTTAAAGCGAATACTTAACATAGTAGATTACTGCGAGTAATATTCAGTAAAGAGAAGTAGTGGGAATTTAGGTTACATACACCCGTTCGGATAAGATGGCCGCATTTGTCTGTGTGGTAACTATCATTGCATATAAAAAACGTATGTTCTTTTCGTTCTCGCGGTCGTCGCAGTGTTCAAAACAGTTACAGTTGTTTACGTCTGCTGTAGTAATAGTTGTGACACTTGAAGTGGTGAAATAGGTTATTATGTTAATAACGATGTCAAAAGAGCAAAGTGACAAAGTGACAGAGCGAATCACAGATGGTAGTTACAGATGGGATAAACCTATCGCGAACGGAGCTCTCGCTGTTTAATAATACCGATATTTGATATCAGATCGCATTGCCACTCTCTGACACATGGGCCGCATGACGCGGTCTCTTCTCGTGACCTAAATTGCAACTAGAGACTGCTCGGAGCAATCGAGAACCGTACGCGCTGGAGTGTAAGAAATAACATTGGTCATGGGTTGACGGAGAGACCAGTAATGGACCAAATATGACAGGTCGCAGCCGTGATCCCACTCAGCTTAGCTCAGACATCGATGGACGCTCACACCAGTTTCAGAATCCTGCTTTCAATCAGTTTAGCACGGAAATTGATCAGTATTCAGATCAGTCTTAGGATCCTGTTATTATTTGGCTCAGCACAAACATTGATGAATGCTCAGACCAGACTCAGAATCCTGTTCTTTATCAGCTCAAGACAGATCACTCACAACCACAACTCAACTCAGACCAGATGCACGATTGGATCGATCTCAGAAACGCAGTGTCTCAGCACATTTCTGTAACGTCATCAGAAATTGCACAAAGTCTCAGGCCGTGCCGATTCACGACGCAAAGGGTGAACCATGCGGTTCGAGAAAACACATTGTTATTCACAAGTGTTCTTATTATCTAGTTGTTGATTTATTTATATGTTTGCCTATAGACATCTAATTTCAATTAAGAGTAGCATTTTCTTTCTGGGCGGGAGTGTCGCCAACGTATTGCGAACCCGCTAATATTTGCCAACGTCATGGAGTAGATGGCGCTAGTAGTCACGTTTAACTTAAGTAACCGGTTCGAGGTTATTGGGATTTTTTGAGGGAAGGTGAGAGGGTAGATGAGAACGACAGTAGGAAAAAGGAGGTTGTGTGCGAACAGATCGACGCGGCAGTGATATTTGCTTTTAGATCAAGTCAAGAACGTTCTTATGGTGTTATTAGAATAATGATGTGTCTCTAGTATATTGTGACCAACGTTATCAGTACTCAGAGTGAACAGTGATCCAGTGAGGCTAATATGAACTTAAGGTAAACTTTGTGTGAGGAAAGGGGTCGCTATAAGGGGAGGTTTGGAGGCGACTATTAAGCTCAAGAAACCAGGTGGATAATCATGTGATACTCATGTTATATGTAGGTAATAAAGTCGGACACCAGCACAACTCATATCGTCATCTCACTAACATCCAGGCCTCGTATAGGTATGTAGTACATTTACATATCGCTTTCCAGTATCCGTAAAACCATTAGCTCATTCGATAGGTTAATAAGTATGGTGAGCTTGACGACAACAAGCTAACAAGCTGAGGTGTCCCGATCAATAATTATTTGGCGTATGATTAATCTCTTCCTTTTAAAGGTTTAATGGTCTGAGCTTTTGCATACTAAAATAATTAATAATAAAGTCCTTTTTATTGTTTCTAAAGATGATATTATATAACATAGATGATATTATATCTGAATTCCTTCTGTCATTACATTTATTAAAATAACACAATACTTGAGAAATTCTGATCTTATTCAGAAATGTATCCACCATGGTCTTCTACCACCTTTGTAATTATTACTATGAGTATGAAGGTTGAAGGTAGTTAATATGTACATCTACGACGAGTAGACTCGATTGAGTTGGCGACATCAATTAACATCTACTGCTCGATTCCACTTTCATTTAACAAAATTAAAATAGTTATGCATGGCTAGTGACTATTCTTTAAATTATCTACCACTCCCTTACCTGTTTTTGTTCGAATAAAATAGATAATAAAGAAACCACTAGCCCATTCAATTAGTATGCCTTTCATTTGAAGTCTTCTCAATAATAATATATTTTAATATTTTTAACCCTAGGTTTGGGTCATCGCATGTACATGACATAGATACATACACAATTCAGAAGTTAAGTTAATATGTATCTAATTAGTTTATACCAAATCGCTAATCTGTGACTGTCCATACTATGAATCAATGGTTGAATAATAATAGGAAATCATACCTATAGGGTATGGATTAGGTGCAAACATATTATAATAGCCTGGTGGCTTATACTAAACAGTTTTGCCTTTGCAATTTACTGTTATACAAGTTGATATTTACTGATTCTGATACTGGTTGAAATGTTAATTGGGATTGAATCAAGATACTGTGCTGAGTTACATGAACAGAAAAAGTAAGTGAATATTATTTAAACATAATATATTCGGCAGTTCTTTATTCGTTTACAATCCTTTTAACCGTTTATTTTTCAGGACAGCAATATCATGCATGCCAACTGTTAAATCTAGCGAGAGCCCCATTATTGGCAGTTTGCTGGTGCCATTGGAGTGGCTGCGCGATTCTGATTGGGTCTGATGGTCCTGGTCCTTTGAGTTGAGCCATGTACATATTATGACATCAAATTGTAATCTGATTTCAAGTGCCTCCTGCATTTTCACTAAGGCACGTTACAGGTTACTACATCTAAATGATACCTATAACTTCTAAGAAACCAACCCGTACCAATACCTTACAACTGTAACAACAAACAACAATGAGGCAAGATATTCCTTAACATCTCTTATGTTATGAGTGGTTCTAGTCCTTCAAACGAAGTGAAAGGGTTAATTTCGAATTTTGAATTACACGCAATGCGAATGCTTCTGATTTTAGCTTAGTGAAGATATGGATGCGCAAAACATAACGATTATAATAGCCTAGTTTGATTGTTTGGAAGATATTGCTCTTCAGCGATAAGACCGCTTGTTGTGCACCATAGTTTGAGTTATGTGCTTAATCTGTATGTTATTTTCGTTTTTATATTGGTGAGCAACAAAGAATATTTTTGTACTGTATTATTTTATTAATCTTGATAAAATAAATTTTGTTTCATTCTAAGAGAATATTTATGGATCATATAAGTATAACGAACGAATATTAAATCTGGTTCCTACCTAATATGTTAAACATGATACATTCGTTTTCTAAAAAGACACGCAGTATAAATTGTTTCCATACACCACGCACACTTGCGCGCACGACGAGTCAAATCAGGGCTGAGCTGATAATTTGTGATAAAGTGGATATTCTGCAAGCAATGCGTGTTATACAAAAGCATCATGATTCATAAGAGATTATGGTCCTTTTCACAAAATATTATAAACACCAATATAACTAGATCCCGAAGTTACAGAAAATATACCAAATCGGAGGTCAGACCTAAACTGGTTTGTGAGCAACAACAGTCGGCAAGGCATTATATTATATCAACTACCCGCATGATAAATAAACTTTAAATTTGATACTATTAACTATAACAACTATTCCGCCAAACAGAACAATGAATGTGATATTTTGATTCTTATTATTTTAATATTAAAATGTTAATTATTTTGTTAATGAATTGTTGATCAAGAGCATGATTTGAATCTGTGATAAAGTCGCTGTTTGAAAGGATGCATCCTGGGTCACAACACAAATTGACCAGCAAATTTTAATTCAAAATGTCGTAAATGTTTATTAGTCCATGATTTTATTTAATTTATATCAAAGATTGGTCAGGCAACTAAACCTAAACACGTAGGTAAAGTACCTTGTCCCCTACATAATCAAATATAAATATCAAAATTAACATAACGTATAGGTACCTAAATATAGATTATAGTTAAACCTCTTGTTCAACTTAAACTTAGGTTTGAGCAGTTTGACCTGTTAGGTATGAGCAGGTATGGTAATGGCACCATTCATAGGACATTTAAGAGAACAATTGGATAATTGCTGACACTTCACTGATAATTGAAAAAATTTCTAACGCTTTGGGCGTTAAAATTTGAGTTGAATGTCCTTTCACCTTTTATTATTCAGTAGAGATAACTATATTTTCTGATGTGACAATCTTTGCCACTCTCTCATTCTTTTAACATAGAAATGTTGAATCTGTTTATTAACGTCACATATAATCATGAGCGTAAAAGTAAAATCTTGAGCGTTGCGAGTGTTTCAAGGCACGTGAGTTGAAAACAAACTTTGCTGCTCTGGTAAAACACAAACATTTTTATCACATCAATTAGTGACAAATACTGGTTCTAAAACATAAAAATTTAAATATTTATATCATTCAAAACCATAACTTGAAATTCCATTCCACTGCTTATAGCTGCTATAGGGCTAATAAACACACTGTTTTCAAAGATTAAAGAGAGCTTTTTAATTCAGACTACCCTTTGTCGCAAAATATTAATAATCGTGAAAGTATGTATTTATATATCTGCTTTTTATAAACTATATTATGATACCTACTGACACTTTCAATCTCTTGTATATCAAAGAGCAAGAATGTTCAGTTAAAATGTATGTAGGTACTCACTCAATTGCCTATGTGCTCAGGTGAACCACTAACATTCGCCTGCTGAATACCTTTTTGGTAGAAATAATATAAATATGGGCTTCATGGTTGAAATAAAACATTAAATTGAATTAAATAAACCAAATATTGTAGCTCTTTAGTTGTACGCGCGTAAATAAATTAACTTTTCATATATTAGAGATAAACATATGTTACTTTTGATGATGATAACAGTGCATGTGAATAAAAATTCCCAGCATGCTCCACCATGTCGTCAAGCTCACCATACTTATTAACCTATCGAGTGAGCTAATGCTTTTACGGATACCGGAAAGCGATATGTAAATGTACTACATACCTATACGAGGCCTGGATGTTAGTGAGATGACGATATGAGTTGTGCTGGTGTCCGACTTTATTACCTACATATAACATGAGTATCACATGATTATCCACCTGGTTTCTTGAGCTTAATAGTCGCCTCCAAACCTCCCCTTATAGCGACCCCATTCCTCACACAAAGTTTACCTTAAGTTCATATTAGCCTCACTGGATCACTGTTCACTCTGAGTACTGATAACGTGGGTCACAATATACCCGAGACACATCATTATTCTAATAACACCATAAGAACGTTCTTGACTTGATCTAAAAGCAAATATCACTGCCGCGTCGATTTGTTCGCACACAACCTTTTTCCTACTGTCGTTCTCATCTACCCTCTCAACTTCCCTCAAAAAATCCCAATAACCTAGAAGCGGTTACTTAAGTTAAACGTGACTACTAGCGATAGCGCCATCTACTCCATGACGTTGGCAAATATTAGCAGCGTTTTACCTTACAATAAAACGCTTATTAAGCGAAATACCTTATTTGAAGCCTATTTAATATTTGAGAGTGCGATGCTGTTTGACAGATGACGTAGCGGTTCACTATAGGCTGACACCTACCCCCTTTGTACTTGTATTTCAAGTTTTAACCCCCTCCACCAGGCGCCCGTGGCCCGCGGCCGCGGAGCTCTTCATTGGGTCTCAAAATATAAATAAAACGAAGTTGCAATATACCACATTCGAAAAAGGATTGCATTTGATATTATTTCGTTTTCAATATGAAGAGACATACCAGTTGACTTGTATGTATAGACTATAGATGTTGCTTATTGCAACCTGCATGGTAGGAGAAAACGCAGTGAGTTAAAAATACCCTCGACGGGCATTATATAAGTGATTTGGTTTATTGCAACTGAGTGTTGTAGCCACAGGCGAATTTAAAAATATAGGCTTCAAATAAGGTATTTCGCTTAATAAGCGTTTTATTGTAAGGTAAAACGCTGCTATTAAGCTTCTGTACCGTTATTTGAAGCCTATTTAATACTTGAGACGTGTCTGTGATCGCCTGGTGGTCAGAAAACGCCAATGTGATTAATTTATACTGATATGTGAAAATGGTGGAGACAACAAGTACAAGTGTACTTAACAATCCGGGTACATGGATGAATGTGAAAAGGCTTAAAGTGTGCAGTGACATATTTTACTTTACAATGTTATTTATAGATAGGACCTATAAATATAGAAAACTGTATGTTTATTAAAATAAATTATGAAAACATAATTATACTTTTTATTTTATCCATCCAACAATAACATTGCGATCATTATATGTGTTTCAATACTTTCAATTGATTTCAAGGTCCACATTCTAACAAACTGACTCATATTTGACCTTATATTACCTTGCCAAAAAGAAAATAAACTTGATTATTGACACTTTAAAGTGTCTTTTACCCAGATATGGTTACCAAATATTGGTATTTACTTATGAGGCAGGATACAATTTAACTTATAGGCTCACAAAAACGATTTTTATATACATTTTTCAGAGCTTCGCTTGTTTGCTTTCCAAAAATCCTACAGTCTTAAGGGCAAAGTAAATCATATGAAAAGTGCACTTATCACAACATGCAATATTGTCTATTATATTGTAGAAGTAATCAAGCTCTCAGCCAATTAATTCATGGATTAACATAAGCTGTCCTTATTTTCCCGCTTTTGAACATTCTTAAATAACAATAAGACAGTAAGTGATATAGTAGGTTAATTTGGTAGCGCTATTAACAGCTTTATGTTACTCATCCAAAAGAGTTCAACCCGTTACCACTCTCACCGTTGTAGTTGTGTACAGTGCATAGCCATTCAGAATGTAAATAAGCTCGTAGAATATCCAATTTTCAATCATAATACACAACAAGTCCCCAATCCGCATTGGGCTAGCGTGGGGACTATAGCCCGAGCCCTCTCGCACATGAGAGGAGGCCTGTGCCCAGCACTGGGACGTATATAGGCTGAATTATATTATATTATATAATACACAACAAATCCTATTTGCTGTAACCATTTTAATTTTTCTTTGATATTCGCTACGATGGTAGTCTTACCCCAGAGAGTATTCTAAAATATTTTTGGGCCTAAGCCCATACTTTAACCAGCCTATAATGTGGTTTTATTTTATTACATGTACAATAATTAGGGCCAGTATGGTAAGAACATGACCTTTATCAATTCAATGCCTGCAATACAGCAAAAAATAATACTAGGATTTTTCCTCTTGGAGGTATCATTATTACGAGTATCATGTTGAAATTATGTACCATCATGCAAGATGTATAGGTATATTTAAGGCTTTCACCTGAATATACTTACTTGGCCTTTAGTTTCATACATATTAAAAACATAAAGTGACTGATTAAAATCTTAAACAAGATCTGTATTATTGGCACTAAAAGCTCGTCAATTTCAGTTAGTGAGCTACAATTTAATCTTGAAAACTCTGCCAGGAGAGTGCTCTCCCGCTTGGTTCTTTGTATCGTCTGGTATTTCACATATTACAATGTCTGCGTTCCTGATAAGCCAAGGTTAGGCCTGTGCGTAGATGATAGATTTACGTTCGCTAAAGTGTTTGAATAAATTACAATTCGCATAATTTAACACATATAAGTAATAGCTATTCTAACTGGTAGTCCCAGCTTTGTTCACAAATATACTCGTACCTTATTTCAGGATTACCTACTTGTACTACCTGGTGCAAGCTCAAGGAAGCGCGAGATGTATGGACATAACTATTTATCTTGCCAAGGATATGTTATTGACTGACGGGTTAGATAGTAAGGTCAAAGACCTTCGTTAAAATAATCAGTATTTAATCATTTGGCATTAAGTAGCCTTCCTATTTTTATGTTTTTGAAGAAAAACTAATGTTACATTACTTTAAACGAGATCTGAGAACTATATATACTTAAGTAGGTAACTTAACCTGTGGCATGCCCATGCCCAATGGCGCAGACTTGTCTAGCATTTACATTGTATCAACGGTGATATAAAGCAATTCTAATGTTATCTCAGTGAGCTCACTGATTCTCACATATATGTTTTGTAACATACAGTATACAATACAGAAACTTTGTCTTGTACATTATTGTTGCCAAAAACTGAATACTTATGGGAATAATTTCATAGGACACCAATTAATGAACATTGGTATAGAAATAACCTTCGAGGTTGCTTGCCTTTCTTACTACGTCGGTGGCAAACAAGCATACGGCCCGCCTGATGGTAAGCAGTCTCCGTAGCCTATGTACGCCTGCTTAATTCCACCCGGGAAATTTGTAATGTTTTATATTGAATATCATAACCACACAGTCTTTTAAAGTAGATTCGAACCAATAGGTAAATGTATGTATCTCAACCCTTAAGGGTTTGTATCCGTTATCCAAAAAAGCACTTTTGGCTATTAACAAGAAGTCGTCCCGACATCTAGGACATATATTTTAACGCCTGATGTATTCATCTAGATTAATAACCGAAATGGCTTTCTTTCATTTGGACTGCGATGATTAGTTGCATTGAGCTATGATTATATACCAGTTGTGGGTCATAGACATTTTATTAAGTCCTTCACGTCTTTCCTGTAGACAACGCAACGTTAACGGAGTTCAAGCCACGCTATGCTGCTGCAATCTGGTTATGCTGCTACGGGCGGGATACATTTTTCCCAACCTTTGTTGTGTTTGACCCAAATGGGGTTAAATGATGAATAGCCAAGAACCTTGAACCAGTCCAGGGTAATATATTTATATCTTTAAACCATTAGAACTATGTAGCGGCGGGGCGGCCGGTTGATTAAGGCAATTCAAAACAAATTTAAAAATTTTAATTCAACGATCAGTATCATGAACTCTAGATTATCAAGATTATTAGCATGACTGAATGGGCCACGTATGAAGTATGAACCACTTATGGTGATTTTTAATATTACTCACCGGAAAGCCAGTTAACACATTCAGTGCCAGCGTGAGCTACGCGTTACGAGCGAAGTTGATAACGCGAGAAAACAGTATGTCTCGCAAAGCGCCTACTAAAAGGGAATACGCCTAGCGGGTCGCTGGCAGTGAGTGTGTCAAGGCTTATTTTATCTTTTTAGGGTTTTATGGTCTTCCTGGGCCAGTCTCATGTTTAGTGGGGTGTGTTTTCGCAGCAAAACGATAGTAAAAAATTATTTCTCGAATGCCTTGCGTAGGATTTTTATGTGCAAATAAATGATTATGAATTATTATTGTGAATTAGTCGGAGATTTACATGGGAGTTGAAATCTTGGCTTATAGAAAAAGATACATGTTAAGTAGGTACTTATATCATAAATGCTTTGTAGTACCAATATTTGATTAATGATACCTTGAACCAATTGATACCCGCTTGCGCAGCAGGCAAATGGATGTTGCACGCCTTGCGCAGGCATGTTGTATGATCTTAATATACTGTTATCTGATAACAGAATCAAAACCATGTCTGACTTTTAGCCCCAGTGACTAATCATTTTCACACGCCTTGCGCAGGCGGGAAAGGTCTTGGCGTTTGGAACCATGTTCATTGTATTAAGTATACTGGTCTTATAGTAGCCATCTTGCTTCATCTGCTAGCGTAGCAGGATAATGAAAATCGCACACCTTGCGCAGGCGGCAGGTCTTCAGCTGGCTTAATAGTAATATTCACTCGCCTTACGCAGGCGGGAATTATTAGGTACGTTATGTATGTATGCTTAACAGCACATATTTATATTTTAATAAACCTTCTGCTAAGTAGCAGGATAGTTATTGCAGGATAGTAGGCCATGGCGGATATCCATAATAGGTACAGGTAGTATAGGTACAATAAGTTACGCAATGGTAGTAAATTTCTCCACACCTTGCGCAGGTGGGAAAGGTTACAGTATGCTAATTTAACAGAATGCAATATTGTTCAACTCTGCTTACGCAGCAGGATATGTGTTATGCCTTGTGCAGGCAGCGGCGGTCTGTAACCACCCGACCTCCCAGTCTCAATTACGTTCTTAAGTCATGAAAAGATACTTCGAACCTCCTTTTCTCACAAGGGTTATAGTTATAGCAAAGGGGTAAATAGTGCCCCTCCTGTATGCAGTTATACATGTCAAAACTAAAATTTTATACGTATATAAATATAATAAAACTCCTTAAACGAAATTCACAATAACACAACTGAATGGGGATATGTCAGTTTTACATACAAGAGTTTCACTTTTAAATCCCTTGCTTTAACTAGAAGGCACTTTTAGCAGTTGCACTATTTATTATTACGTACAAATACCTTAATTGAAAATAAAATTCACAAAGATATTGACGGTACTGTGCATCCAAAGTTGGTATTATTAAGAAAAAACTTTCCAAAGTATATAAACAAAAAGATCGAAAAGGAGGTTTTCGATGTAGGTTTGTTAGTTACCTTTCGTCCCTCAGAGCGGAAATAGAAGCCCCGCGGGGCTTCGTCGACTTTAAGGCGGATAGGACCCTAATTTGGTAGCCAGCATGATACTAGAGTAACTTTACTGTTTAATGGTACCCATGGCAATACCAAACATGGTATTTCTTTAATGGCTTCTTATTCTAGCTTATTTTAAGCGTTTTAGCCCCAGCTCTCAAGCATTCTAAAATTGGGGGTACTTCCAAATCCAGCCTTTATTGTGATATTTCGATTTAAATGCAAAATAAAATAATTTGTATCACAGCAGCACAGTACCAGAAAGTCTGGAAATGCACGGAAAATATCAGGTCATATATATCTTACGATCATTATTATTGTAATTACCCTAAGGTCAAGGGCGGATCCACCGTTGTGGGCACGATGGGCATGCCCACAACCCTAATAGGGTGCCCTATTGATTAGCAGATTTACTTTTCGTAGAATAATCGTTTAGTAACCGTCACAATTACCCGAGAAACCCTTGGTCGAAACACGATAGTTAGAGTGATTTTTAGTATTAATTAGAAATTCGAGCATGTTAATACTCAGCTGATACTTATTTACAAGAATAATAATTATTTACTAACATTACAGGGGCCATTGTTTTTAGCTTGAGGAGTCTTAGAAACCTGAAACATTTACAAATATTAGTACAAAGTTCTAAAAATAACACCAGCTTTTAATTTTCAGGCGTAGGAGTTTTTTTAGCGTAGTTATCTGTTTAAACGGCTCCATGGACTGCAATAAATTGCTTGCGATTTCCGATACATTACTTTATACGCCGATAATATGTATGTAGTACCGCAATTGCTAAACTAACTAAACTGTTATAATTTAACTGTCACTTTATTCGAAATTAAATGTAAAAAAACGTTACTCGAGTAAAATTTGTTTAATCGGACTGATTACTCTACCAAATGAAATTCTTAGGATACTAATGGATTACTAAGTTTTTTGCTAAATAAGAAAGTAAGGAATAAAGAAAAAAGAAGACACCAATTCAAAGACCCAAAAGATTACCTAAAGTTTTTTGCTTGATTCTCATTTTCCAAAGAATCTATCGTAAAAAAATAAACACCAAATAATCATTTTTCCACTCAATACATAGCATAAAACTGTATTGCATGAGATTTTTCGAAAAACAATGTTTATACGTTTCCGTATTTCAAAAATTTTTGTCCTCATTTTTATTCCTCGAATTATTTAGTTGCCGTATTTTCATAGAAAACCGGCCTTGGTGAAATGTTTACAGTATTTTTTTTTATTAAGAAGTTAAGAACCCTCATGTCTCAGCTTCCTATCTCTGTTATTTTCTGAGAAATAAATTTATAAAACTTTTTATAAATAATAATAAAAAAAATCCGCACTGGTTATGCGATTTACTTAAACTTTTGGTACGGTAATCTCTATGTAGATACTCTAATCTCCTTTAAATATTGTTTTATTTTTATTTAAAAAATAAATAAAAATAGACTAAACATGTTTGATAAACTAAAAATTGTTAAACATTTTTAAACCAAGTGAAACATTTTGGTGTAATGAATGTTGTTTAATTATTGTTAGGGAAATGGTAATTTGTTAAATTGAAATCTGTCAAATAAGTATATAGGGAAAATTTGATTGAAAAATGTACAGTTGGAAAAAAAATGTTGGGAAATGAAATTTGGTAAAAAAATTTTTACCCGACTGCCAAAGGGAGGATGTTTTTCGAGTTTATGTATGTCTGTTTCTTTGTGGCCTCCTGTAGCCTAAACGGCTTGATGGATTTTGATGTATGAGGTATCGTTAGATTCGTCTTGATCACGGGAGTTTTTTTGGGGGTAACTAAAAAATTATAAATAAATAAATAAATATTATAAAAAAACATAAAACCCGACTACACACTAAAAAAGAGGAAAACAAGCCCCACAAGAATATTGTTGTAGGTGGTTTGTTTTTTTTTATAATATTTTTTTTTTATTGTAAAATAGCAATATCTCGCAATCTTTCCAATAATTGTAATTGAACGGTATGTGAACCTAGACTCTACCAAACGTTAGTCGACTAAAAATTACATCTAGGTACGAATAAATCCCTTTGCAAAACGATGTTCGGCGAAACGTTGTCTGCGAATCTATAATCTACAAAAAATAGGTCGGGGAATCATTAGGTACCCCCTTATAGTCTTGTGACGTAACACTTTCACGATCTATTGAGATCGATAGGCTGATGATCGTTCATGAACGATGACGATCATGACTCATGAGTTCGTACTCCGACTCGCACTTGGCCGATTTTCGGGTGGCTGTGACCACAACCTTTTTTGAGGGCTGGATCCGCGCCTGCCTAAGGTTACTTAATGCAAAATCACAAGTTGATTAGCATAAACTACGACGTCGCAGAGCGCGTCTTTTTAGTTATTCCTAAGTTAGGCAGTTCTATACTGTAATAGGAACCGCTATAACCTCCCTTTCGGAGGACAATAAAACTGTGGCCTATAAACTGCCATTCACATTTACACTTTTTCAAGGACCTGCTCCGTGCTTAAAATGATTCGATTCGCTGTAAACAAAATAAAATAAGAATCGCTTACTTACGCGACAGCTTCGCTGCGCTCGCGATGTGAATCGATGCGGTGTCAGCTTTGCTAAACACATTGACGAACACAAGCTGTCCATCAAATCATTGAAGTAATATTAACAATCGAACGGTAAAACCGTTTACAATACTTTCAATTAGTACTTACAAAAAATTCTAAGAATCTAAGGATTTCTAAGAATTTTTTGCAGTGAACCGAACGTTCCGACAAACAGAACGCCAATGAAGAGCTCCGCGGCCGCGGGCCACGGGCGCCTGGTGGAGGGGGTTAAAACTTGAAATACAAGTACAAAGGGGGTAGGTGTCAGCCTATAGTGAACCGCTACGTCATCTGTCAAACAGCATCGCACTCTCAAATATTAAATAGGCTTCAAATAACGGTACAGAAGCTTAATAGCTGGTTCGCAATACGTTCGCGACACCAATGTCTGTTTACCTAATTCGTTAATCGTTATTAACTGCTCATTCTCATAAACAAAGTTAATGTAAGTAGCCTTGTCGGTGGCTACGGCCGGCTCCGCATCGGCTGTTTCATTATCAGTTACTCGTACCGCGCGGCTGAGATAGTCAGCTGCGTTGTGGGCACTACTTAGGTTTTTTTTTATGTTTAAAGAACTTTATTCTCATAAAGAATTATATAATACACTTACATGAGAAAATTCACATGTTAAAACTAAGTCTAAGCATACAGTGTACACAAAAAACATGTTATTAAATTCATAGTGGGTAGAAATACATTACAAGATACTTATTACTAAACGCTCGGAACATATCTTTACGTTACCAACTGAACACCAAACAGAACCAGCGATGTATGAGGCAGATAAGACGATGCGCTAGGATGGATGCGGCATACTCGAGTGTGTTCATAATAAGCATAAGTTTCGTGGATAGATATTTTTTATTCGTTTTTTTTTTTTTTTTTCTTTTTTTTTTTCTAATGTAATTAATATATATCGGTGCATACGTAGTGTGAAAATGTTTTTTTTTTTTTTTGTTATATACATAGGTAGGCGGTTGTAAATTTGAATTTAACTTAAAGAGTATTTAATTTGTAATTGTTTTAGAGTATATTGTATAGTAAAGCGGGTAAGCCTACTTATATTATTTTGTTATCGTTTTGTATATATTTAGGTGTTTGATTAATTTATATATATATATATATATTTGTAATTACTTACTGTTCAGACCCCTGCTGCGTTTGCTGTGAGCTTCAGTGCGCGCGAGTGATTTTGCCGTCAACATTGAATAGGCGCTTACTGCACCGCTATTAATAATTTTATATGTCTACCCGTCCCTTGCACTTTTTCATATCTACCATGTAAGACGTTCATCGTCAATTAAATAGTTTAAAAATATAATTTTGGGTTTTAATAGTCATATTAAGGCTCCGTAATGTACACTACGATACATTAATTGATGACCCATGTGGGGAACGTAAGAAAATCAAGATAATCAAGAAAGTACAAAATACCAAAGGCGCGTATGCAGCAAGGGCGCGTATGCAGTAAAACTTAGAAGATTCCTGTCCCTGGGAGAAGACAGAAGAGTAAATCTTGGCTGGATTGTGGAGTGCAGTGCAGTGCTACGTCGAAAGTTCACCCTGCGCGTCGAAGCAATTGCCAGAGCTAAGTGCCCTTCCTTTGCCCTTCCACGGCCCCAATTCTTTTCATCTAATAGTCAAAATTGTAAACAATTTTCTTTTAGATACTCTTAAAGAGGTTAATATACTTCCACCTACGCAGATACACAAAAATATAGTCAAAAATAATCACTTAATATCTAGGTACATTCCTTAGTAATATCGTACTTTCTATCTTATTATTTCAATTACAATATCGAAATCATATGGTGGCCCATGCTTAATTAGCTTAATTCTATACATTATTTACATATTTCATTAAAAAGGAACTACTATTGAAACAAATTAACATAAATTATTGCTAAAACTTAACATAACCTAGTAACCTAAACAATTTTTCCATTACAAATTGGTTTCATCTTTTCAATTAGCGCTCATTTAACATAATTTAATAATTTCATTGTATTTAAAGTATTTCGCCGACTATTCCAGGATCGTCACGGTGCGGTTCAGCGTAGCAAGTCCCGTTAAAATATCAAGTAGCTACCAGTCAGCTGAGCTCGCGCAGCCGGACTCCCAGCGGCAAGTACACCGTAGTGAGGAGCGTGAGAGAGACCTTTTGTTATCTTTTTTATACTTAAAAGTTTTTTTTCATTTACGTAAAACTAAATAACAATGTCGAGCGAGGATGAGAAACAAAAGGCTTTGGCTGCAAAACGCTTGAAAGAATTAACCGTTTCGCGAAGTTCAATTAAAGGACAAATTACTAAATTTAAAATTTATATAAATACATTAAGTACTATGGAGGATATTTCTAATATTGAATTGGCTGAGCTCTTAAGCTTAACAAGCTCGAGGGTTTGTCATCCAAGTTCGACACATTGCAAAATGAGATTGAGGTCCTGAATGCTGACCAATTATTGACTGAGCTTGATGAACGCGAGATGATTGAGCAAAATATTATTACAAACATTGCAAAGGCCAAAACATTAATTGAAAAATACAGTACGATCGATATGGAACGACGCAATTCTATTGCCGTTCCTGTGCCTGCTCAATGTACTCACGATCATCAGGATCAAGGTTTTAAATTGCCACAAATACAAATTTCAAAATTCGATGGTGCCTATTTCCGCTGGCTTGAGTTTCGTGATACATTCGAAAATCTAATCCATAAAAATGAACGTATAAAGCCTATACATAAATTTCACTATCTTATATCCTACTTGGAGGGCGATGCGGCTAGAATTATTTCTAACCTAGAAGTATCTTCTGCTAATTATGAAGAAGCCTGGAAATTGCTGAGTGATCGCTATAATAATAAAAGGTTGTTAGTTAACCACCACTTAAGTTCCTTGTTTAACATACAAGCGCCCGCGCGCGAGTCCGAAAGGGCTCTTCGTTTCTTAGTCGATCATGTCACTAAAAATTTAAGAGCATTGTCGAGTTTGGGACAGCCGACCGACAAGTGGGATATGCTTGTTATATTCATGTTAACGTCTAAATTAGACAGCCAAACTTTAATGAAATGGGAAGAGTACCATAATACGCTCGATGACGTTCCTACTTTGGATCAATTTCATAAATTTTTAATTAACCGCGCGGACGTCCTTGAGGCACTAAATCGCAACAAACATGAGATCGGTACGTCTAAATTTTCACCTTCTACGTCACGACCAAGCCCGCCAGCACCTAATCACCAAAATAATAGTTACAATAATAACAAAATAAAATCATTTGCAGGTGTTTATCAAAAATCAAAGACAATTTTTAAACAAAATAACTATACACCTGGTACTGCTGTATGTATTATATGTAGCGACAACCATAGAATATACGATTGCCCTACTTTTGCTGCTAAAAGTATAAAAGACAAATTAGCCGACGTCGCGAATTACAAGTTGTGTGCCAACTGCCTTAGGCAGGGTCATCCCGTCAGCGAGTGTCGTGGAGGTCCTTGTCGGGATTGTAAACAGAGGCACAACAGCTTGCTTCACGAGCCTAGTCCGGGCATTATAAGTAATGCTGCCACTTTCAGCAACGCTTCGTCATCGGCAAACGTTATCGACTTAGACAATAGGCGAGGGCTTTTGTCTACTGCAATAATTGAAGTCTGTAATCCTAAAACAAATCAAAAGGAAAAAGTACGAGCTCTCTTAGATAACGGGAGTGAGTTCTCTTTTATTAAAAAATCGCTAAAAGAAAGATTGTCGTTACAATCGAATCCTACCAACTGCATAAATCTAATAGGAGCCGGTAACAAATGTGTAGACAACATTGTCGAAAGATGTACTACGCACATTCATTCACTAAATGATCGATATAAAGTTGCTTTATCGTGCTTTGTTCTAAAGGAGCTAACAGGCAACATTCGTGAACGTCCAGTAGATGTCCAAAGTCTACGGATACCTAAACATATCAAACTAGCGGATCCTGATTTTAACCAACCAGGCAAGGTCGAAATTTTGATCGGCGCGGACATATTTTGGGACATTCTAGGTACCGAAAAACATTATCTAGGTCCCTCTATGCCTACGCGAATCTACATCTCTGCGCGTCGTGTACGACGCTTCAGCTGCTTCCTCTTCTGGTAAATCACTCAATGACATTCTTTTGGTGGGGCCAAATGTCCAGGACTCTCTTTTTTCCATTCTTGTAAGAGCGCGACAATACCGGTACATTCTCTCTGGTGATATCGAGAAAATGTACCGCCAAGTTCAGGTTCACGACGATGACCGAAATTTGCAATTGATAGTATGGAGAGAAGATGAGTCTAGCCCCCTTAAAACGCTGCGATTGAATACTTACGGTACCGGAAGTGCGAGCTATTTGAGCACGCGATGTTTATTTCAAGTCGGGGAGGAGCAGAGTGATCAGCTCATCAAAACTATAATACAAAGAGATTTTTATGTTGATGATCTGATCACTGGAGCCAATAGTGAACACGAACTAAAATATATACAAAAATCAGTCTCTGAGGCACTAAAAACAGGATGTTTTAATTTAAGAAAATACAAAAGTAACTTATCGTCTTTGTTTGAAGATTCTAACATAAATACACAAGAAAATTTAATCATTAGTGAATCAGCTAGCACTCTCGGGTTAGGATGGAGCCCAGTTAATGATACTTTAAACTTTCCCGTGAAAAATCCTATTCCGAGTGATGTCATAACTAAAAGATACATTATGTCAAATTCATTTAAAATTTTTGACCCACTAGGTTGTTTAAGTTTATGTATAATTAAACCAAAAATGCTTCTACAAAAGTTATGGGAGCTCAAAATAGATTGGGACTCACCTGTTCCTGATTTTATTAGAAAAGAGTGGGAAAATTTTGTCGAAAACTTACCATTCATCCAAAATCTCAAAATAGATAGACGAATTTTATGTGATTCACCAAAATTTATTGAAATGCACGTTTTCAGTGACGCATCACAGTCGGCCCTTGGTGCCTGTATTTATATGAAGTCTGTGACCGAAAACGGTGACGTCACTGTAAAGCTGCTATGCTCCAAATCGAAAGTAGCCCAACTGTCGCCCACGACCATGCCTAGGCAGGAACTTGGTGCTGCGCTGCTGGCCGCCAGGCTCAGCAGGGCAGTCCTAGGCTCTCTAAGATACAAGCCGGATCGTGTCGTACATTGGTGCGACTCAAGTATCGTGTTGAGCTGGTTGCACAATAAAGCCGCAAAATTAAAGGTATTCGTGGCTAATCGTGTAAATGAAATCTTAGAAAAGACTAAAGAATCAACGTGGAGGTATGTCCCTACCTCTGCAAATCCAGCTGACTTGATTTCGCGGGGAGTGGATGCCTGCCAGCTTCCAAAGCTGGATCTGTGGTGGTTTGGACCCACATTTTTAACTGAAGACGAATCTAAATGGCCAGTTTTAAATAATCTTAAAATTGATGACTTACCTGAAACTAAGTGTAATGTTGTAAATATAGAAACTCCCATCGTAGACTTTGAAAAATATTCTACATTAAATAAATTGCAAAGAAACGATCTTATGCATATGTTAAAAGAATGATATTTAATCTAAAAAATCCTAAAAATAAACGAATAGGTATTTTAACTGTTGACGAGTTAACAGAATCGTTTAACTTTCTCTGTTTAGTCGCTCAAAAACAATCATTTCAAGATGAGTACGAGAAGCTTACTAAATCGAAACCGTTGAGCTCTAAATCTAAAATATTAAAGTTTTCACCTTTTCTAGATAGCGACATGGTGATTAGGGTTGGCGGTCGCATCGATGCATCTAATTATCCGTATGAAAAGAAGCACCAAATTTTGCTTCACGCGTCTCATCGTTTAACGAAACTTATATTTGATAATGTGCACATAAAAAATATGCACGCGCCTCCTCAATTATTGTTGTCCCTTGTTAAGGAGAGTATATGGCCAATAAATGGAAGACGCCTTGCGCAGCGCACAGTAAACAATTGCATGCGATGCAGGCGTGCTCGCGGTCAGACTCTGACCCCAAAAATGGGAAATCTTCCAGCTCAGAGAATAAATGCGGACTTTCCATTTATATCAGTAGGTTTAGATTTTGCGGGGCCTTTCTACATTTTGAGTAGAAAGGGTCGAGGTGCTAAATTAATAAAATGCTATTTATGTCTTTTTGTGTGTTTACGCTATAAATGTTTACACTTTGAAGCGGTTAGTGATCTAACCAAAAATGCTTTCATAATGACGCTTAGGAGGTTTATTGCGCGAAGAGGCAAGCCTGCGGAAATATTCTGTGACAATGGTCGAAACTTTGTCTCCGCGGCTAAAGAAATAGGTCAATTTATAAAAGCTAATCAGGAAAGTTTATATTTACTCCAACTTACGCACCTCACTTCGGCGGTATTTGGGAGGCCGGAGTAAAATCCGCAAAGCACCATATAAAACGTGTAATAGGCAATAGTCATTTGACATTTGAGGAGATAGGAACTTTATTTGCGCAAGTGGAAGCGATTCTTAACAGTCGTCCCTTGTGCCCCATGTCTACGTCCCCTGACGACCTCCTTTCCCTCTCTCCAGGGCACTTCTTAATCGGAAGACCACTGTCTGCACTGCCGTCGCCTGTACTGGAGAATCGCCAGGAGATGTCTCTTCAACGTTATGCCAGAATAGAAAAAATACGCCAGCATTTTTGGAATAGATGGCAGCGAGAATATATTTCAGAATTACAAGAGAGGACCAAATGGAGAACAAACACTGCCAAACTTAATGTGGGTGCCTTGGTTCTGCTCCATGAAGATCACGTGCCTCCGCTATGCTGGCGCCTTGGCAGGGTTACGCGCTTGTTCCCGGGAGCCGACGGTGTTACCAGGGTTGCAGACGTAACCACTACGAAAGGATGCGTACGGCGACCACTCGTTCGCCTCTGCCCTCTACCATCACCTGAGGACTTGAAGTTTTGAAAGGCTGTTCCTTTCAACGAGGCGGGAAGATGTTCAGACCCCTGCTGCGTTTGCTGTGAGCTTCAGTGCGCGCGAGTGATTTTGCCGTCAACATTGAATAGGCGCTTACTGCACCGCTATTAATAATTTTATATGTCTACCCGTCCCTTGCACTTTTTCATATCTACCATGTAAGACGTTCATCGTCAATTAAATAGTTTAAAAATATAATTTTGGGTTTTAATAGTCATATTAAGGCTCCGTAATGTACACTACGATACACTTACTAAATACACGGGGCAACATTTTCAATTATGTGGGATTTAAGGTGTTTTTTGAAACTGGCCATGGACTTAACATCTTTAATGTCTCTCGGTAAATTATTGTACAACTTGACACCTTCAAAGGTAATACTTTTTTTCCCGTAATTGGTTCTAGGTGGTCGCGAAACTAAATGATCTGCATTCCGTAGTTGGATTTTTTGGATTTGGGTTTTCTTTTTGAAGTTAATATTTGTGTGGATATCCTTATTTAGTATTTTACGTACCAGTATACATGTGTTGTAGATATATGCTTGTGATATGCTAAATATTTTTGTATTTTTATAGTATCTCAGAAGGAGTTAGGTAGTTATGATTAAATAAAGTTTTAATTAATTTATTTTGGGCAGTTTGTATTTTTTTTTTAATGTATTTTGGCCGCGGCCCCCCATATCTCTATAAGATAATCAATGTGTGGCTTAATTAATGTATTATATCATATATCTTACTTTGTGCGGTAGACACTGTGCTACACTTCGGAGTGCCCCAGTTAATGATGATAATTTTGACTTTATTTTCTGAACATGTGGTTCCCACGTGAGCTTGCTATCGAGTATTAAGCCTAGATATTTTTCGGAAGTTTTTTTTGTAATAGATTTAGAATTTAAGGTGGGGTCTGTAAAGGCTTCTATCTTTTTGTTTTTCGCAGCGAAGATGATGTAATTTGTCTTACCAATATTAATAGTTAGTAAATTATGCAAAAACCAAGTGTTAAGTAACTGTAGATCGTTTTGAACATCAGTTATAATTTCGGAAATGGAAGAGCCGTGATAAAAAATACTGGTATCATCAGCGTAGAGTGTTAAATCTCATTTGAGGCCAATATTCTGTATGTCATTTATGTATATTAAAAATAAAAGTGGCCCCAAAATGGAACCTTGAGGAACACCGTAGATAATGGGTCTGTGGCTACTTTGCTGATCATTAATTTTTACTATTTGAAAACAATTTGATAGATAAGATTTAAGAACTTCATAAGCTTTGCCAGTCACTCCTATACTAGTTAATTTATGCAGTAGTATTTGATGGCTCACCGTATCGAAGGCTTTCTTTAAATCAATAAAGACGCCTAATAAGATTTTCTTTTGGTCAATATTATTTTTTATTCGTGTGACGAGTAAGTAAGTAAGTAAGTAAATATTCTTTATTGCACCAACAATTATACATTTTACATAAGTGTAAAACTACAAATGATTTTTAAAGGAAAATAGAACCAGGTAACAACAGGCGGTCTTATCGCTAAAAAGCGATCTCTTCCAGACAACCTTTAGGTAGCAGGAAATTTCGAACTCGTACAAAAGTCAACAGGTAGTGCAAGGAGCTAAATATGGAGACTATTAAATACAAACACACATACTACTTATATAAGTATTAAAACAATACCTAATATACTAATAAATATACAATATAATATAATACAATATATATATATATATATATTTATACTTACACATATACAATATATAAATGGCAACTTAAGGTAGAGATAGAAAGTATAGTTTCAGCTGATTTTTGAAAATGGGGAGAGATCAAAAATGACGAGGTCAATTGTAACAGAAAGGGTATTTGACTTTTGCCTGAACCCATATTGTTTTGGAGATAGAATTTGGTTTAAAGTTAGGAATTTATTTAGACGATTGTAAATTACTTTTACAGTACATATGGTGCTACTTTACCGCACTAGTGCGAAAATTAGCATATTACGTTACAGTGTCGAACATTTAAAGGGCCATATGTACTGTAAAACGTTGTACGATACATGTGCGAATGGGTAATTCGCAACTCGTGTCGATTTAAAACACTCCCTTCGGTCGTGTTTTAATTTATCACCACTCGTTTCGAATTTCCTATTTTTCGCACTTGTATCGTAATGTACTATTTCGTAAACTTTTGATGGAACTGGGAGCTCAGAAATGGGTATATAGTTACCCGGATCCAATTTACTTCCGGACTTATAAATTGGTGTAACTTTGGCAATTTTAAGATTCTCGGGGAAAATACCCTGATCAAAACATTTATTTATGCAATTGGTAAGTTCATCGATTATAAGTAATTTTATAGATTTTATTGATTTAGTGGTTATTTCGTCTATGTCAGAGCTACAGTTTAATTTTAAGTTTTTAATTATGTTATCCACTTCATCCGGAGTAACTGGATCAAATATGCGAAGCTCATTGACATTTTTGACTTGAGGACACTTATGTGCGTGGTACATTACAGGTATTTTATTTGCTAAGTCTGATCCTATCATAGAGAAATATAGATTAAAATGGTCACATATTTCTGCACTATCAGTAACAATTTTTGAATTGATTTCAAGTCTCGTAGGTGATGTTACGTCCTTGACTTTATTAATGGAGAGACTATTTATTAAATTCCACATCTTCGCGGGTTTTTTTACACATGCAATGAAGGTTTTAAGGTAGTAAGTAGTTTTTGATTTTTGTATGATTTCTTTTACGGATTTTTTCTCCTTTTTCAGATCTTCATCTATGTTCATGAGAGTTGGGTTGGATTTTTTCAGCTGCCACAGTTTGTTTCGTTTATTTATTGCATCTATGACACCCTTGTTAATCCATTCTTGCCTAGGTTGGTTTAAATACTTGTATTTTTTAATTTTACACTTCGATAAACAGATTAAAATCTTTTTTCCAGGTTTTCATACGTGTCTTCTATATTATCCTCGCGTAAAGACTTGTAAGTCGCATATAATTTATTGTAGTCTACTGCATCATATTGTATTTGTCTTGTAGGACGTGGCTGATATTTTTTCACCCCTATGAAAATCTGTTTATGATCAGCCATGGCTGAATCTATGATAGCTAGGTGGAAGTCATTTTGCTTAAGACTTGAACATACATGGTCTAATATGGTCTTCGTTGTGTACTTACGTACTCAATAACGAAGTTATATGACATTAGGTAAATGGCGTAACGCTGTAACCTATTTGCCGTTACCTCTGGTATTCCTTTGTCAGGATTAAATATTGACAATAAAGGTTTGTGATCAGTCCTAACTACAAAAGGTACTGATCGCCCATACAAATAATGGTGATATTTGCGTACCGCATAGATTAATGCAGTTGCTTCCTTTTGGATCTGACTATAGCTCTTCTCGGCTGACGTGAGCGACCGGGACGCGTACGATACAGGTCTTACGATACCATCGGCCCCAATTTGGGACAAAATTGCTCCAAGACCCCAAGGTGACGCATCAGTAGTCAAAATCAGTTTGGCATCCGGATCAAAATGAGCCAACGTTATATCTGAAATTAATTCCCGCTTAATGGTAGTAGGTAAATAGATACAGCTATATCATGCTCTTTTTTCCATTGCCACGGAACATTTTTTTACTCTTACCATTTCCAAATTAAATTTCGCGATAAAATTTCTACCTAACAGAGATGGTAAGAGTCCCATCCTCGTCGCTACTGTTAGTGGGGGGTGCGGGGGCGGGGCAAGAAAATGAAAGACGTGCGTCTCGCGTAGTTGTATCTATTCGACTAACTTGCATGCGGTCGTAGCCGCACTATTAATACTAACAGTAACTCATCTCTTTTCGCACGTTTCTACGTACATGTATTAAATAACTAGAGGATTAACATGGAATTAACTGCGTATATGTATTACATTTTTGTTGCTGACTGTACAACGTAACGGGATATGATTTTCGCCATAGCCACCGCGCTTTGTACCAGTTCAACCAGTTGTACCACACTTTTGGCGGGTAGTGAAATTTGTTTGACGGGATGACGAATACGGAGACTGCTTACCATCGGGCGGGCCGTATGCTTGTTTGCCACCGACGTAGTATAAAAAAAAACGAATAGGAACAGATTTGCAGTGTGACCAATAGCTACAAAATTACGATGTGTCCTAATATAACTAAATCTACTTGTGACGGGTTGAAACGTGAGCGTCAGGATGGCAGGTGGACCTCAGCAAACTTGAACGAAATATTTATAAACATATTGTACCTTCGGTGTACCTCAGTGTACCTTTAATACAATCCAGTGTACCTCTCCCTAAAACGAAATATTTACCAAAAAGGTCTACCCGCCATCCTGACGTCAGAATGTCCTGACGCTCATGGTTGAAACAAATACAACTGCTTTTGGCGGTATGACCGGTTAGAACAAAATTTTTGTGTGACGAGTTGATGCCTGAATCTGCTCTCATTGGTATCTATATTATATGCCGGCTGTTGAGATTTAAAATTGCTGCATAAGAGTACATACTGTAAATTAGTTACTGAATTGATCGCTAGATGTCGCTTTTTAAAATTCAAACTGGATAACGATGTGTTTTCCTAAAACAATGGAGTCAAACAGTTTCCATGGTCAAGTCAGTAACCAAAAATGAAGTGACAGTGATACAGTGAAATAGTAGTAAAGTAACAGTGTTTATTATAGTAACAGTAAAGTGAACCTTAAACTGTAGTGTTTAAGTGCGGATTTACAAAAGCCAGGTGCGAACATTTGGTCCTATTCGAGTCGGATCAGGCTGTGCGCGAGTGATAGTTCAGTGCAAAGTGGACTCTATCGGATTACACTAAGGACTATAATTGAGTAAGACCGTTCCGTTTATTTGGACTTGTAGAATTTCGCGAATTGTGCTTTGGACTTGTAAAATTTTCCGTGATATTTGAGACTTAGAATATTTCGTAGTGTTCTGAAACATAGTCTAATTTTCGAGTATCCGAGACTTAGAAAATTTTCATAGAATTTAGAACATAGAAAAAATCTGTGATTAAAAGACTTTGATTATTTTTCACTAACTTGTCTCTTAGAAGTTTGGAACTTAGAAAAATCTTGAAATTTGGACTTAGTCAAAATGGAAGCCTTATTCGTAGTTCAAGCGGTTAACTTACATCTTCTTCTGAAAGCAGCTTTAAACTTCAAGAAGTGTCCCAAAGCGAGACTTACCAAGTCATACTTGCAAGTCAGAGTGGAGAATTTAGACAAACTTTGGGAAGTTTTTCAAAACACTCACAGAGATATAGTGAAAACAGCGACATCAGAACAACGAAAGAGTCACGAATATTTTACGCAAGAGATATATGACAATGGAGAAGAATTGTTTATAGACACCAAAGCAGAGATACTTGCGAAATTAGAAGACGAGCAAACGAGTCATACATCAGGAACGGAGAAGTAATCCATCAGACCACAGAGCCAGGAAGTGAAGCTACCTAAGATTAATATACCACAGTTCAGTGGAAATTACAATGATTGGGGGACTTTCAAGGATCTTTATACATCTCTCATTCATAATCAGAGTTCATTGAGCCGAGTGCAGAAATTGCACTATTTGAAGAGTAGTCTTAGTGGCGAAGCTGAACAACTGCTAAAGCACATTCAAATTAAATTACTGAGAATAACTATGAAGTAGCATGGAAGACCTTACACAATAGATATAACAACAAGAGGATTATGGTTAACTCAATCTTAAACAGATGTTTGGGTCAAAAGAAACTTAGTGTTGAATCTGCCAAAGGTGTCAAAGAATTGCTGGATATTTCTACAGAATGTCTGAACAGCTTGAAGAACAATGGCATTAGTATCGATAATTGGGATCCAATCGTAATTCATCTATTGGTGAACAAGTTAGATACGGAATCACATAAGCAATGGGAACAGGATCTGAAGACATTATCTGTGGAAGAATTACCGACTTTGGAAAATTTCAGTCAATTTTTGGAGGGAAGATTTAGAGTTTTGGAGATGATTCAAACTGCGCACCCAAAAGATAAGCCTCAAGTTAGAGCCAAGACATTCCATGCAACCGCTACGCCTACACAGAAAAAAAAACTTTTTTGTAACAAGAACCATATATGTCTCAACTGATATATCTTGATCCAAGATATATTTACCTTAAACTAAGATATTCTGACTAACGGATCAAGAATGTTAAATTCTCAGAATTCAAGACTGAAAGTCTTGTCACAAGAAATTTATTACTAGGTTCAAGATATATATCTTGAATCAAAACTTACTGGGTTTTTATATGAAGAAATATACTTTCTTATCTTTGCGATTTTGGTTTAAGAGTTAACTCTTGAGTCAAAACAGAGTAGTATTTATTTGGAGAATCAGTGAAAGTGTTGAGTGAAAAGTGTAAAAATATTGAATCAAGTAGTATATTACTTGGCGGGAGATATTAATTGTTCACTCAAGAAACAATTCAATTTGTAGTTAAGAACTAAGATACTATTGAAACAAGTAACATGTTTCTTGGTTGAATATATCAATTGTTGCGTCCAAGATACAGTTAAATCTGTGGTGAAGAACTAAGACAATATTGCATCAAGTAACATGTTTCTTGGCTGAAGATATCAATTGTTGCGTCCAAGATACAGTTAAATCTGTAGTGAAGAACTAAGACAATATTGCACCAAGTAACATGTTTCTTGGTAGAAGATATCAATTGTTGCGTCCAAGATACAGTTAAATCTGTAGTGAAGAACTAAGATAATATTGCATCAAGTAACATGTTTCTTGGTAGAAGATATCAATTGTTACGTCCAAGATACAGTTAAATCTGTAGTGAAGAAGTAAGAAAATATTGCATCAAGTAGCATGTTTCTTGGTAGAAGATATCAATTATTGCGTCCAAGATACATTTAAATCTGTAGTGAAGAACTAAGACAATATTGAATCAAGTAACATGTTTCTTGGTTAAAGATACTAATTGTTCCGTCCAAGAGACAGTTAAATCTGTAGCGAAGAACAAAGAAAATATTGCATCAAGTAACATGTTTCTTGGTAGAAGATATCAATTGTTGCGTCCAAGATACAGTTAAATCTGTAGTGAAGAACTAAGATAATATTGCATCAAGTAACATGTTTCTTGGTAGAAGATATCAATTGTTACGTCCAAGATACAATTAAATCTGTAGTGAAGAGCTAAGACAATATTAACATGTTTCTTGGTAGAAGATATCAATTGTTGCGTCCAAAATATGGTTAAATCTGTAGTGAAGAACTAACACAATATTGCATCAATTAACATGTTTCTTGGTAGAAGATATCAATTGGTGCGTCCAAGATACAGCTAAATCTGTAGTGAAGAACGAAGACAATATTGGATCCGGACAATATATTACTTGGCGGGAAACAATATTTGTCATCCATGCAAGAATCAGTTAAATATAATGCGAAAAACTAGGAATATATTGAATTTAGTAACATGTTTCTTAGTGGGATATATGTATTAATTATCATCAGTAACTTGTTAAACTTAAATTACTTCTTGCATAATGTTGAATATTATATGACATGCTACTGGTTAATGATTTCATATTAGGTGATTTTAGTGTTATATGATTTTTTAGGTATGATATATCGTTAGCATGTCAATATGTCACTGCTCGCATAAATTATATTTATAAGTAGATAGATATTCTTTATTGCAACACGATAGTAAAGTCAACAGCGGTAACAATATTTATAAATAATATCAAGAGAGAGAATTTAAATTTGTATTAAGTAAGCAAAGCCTCATCTCATAAGAAAACATGCTCTCAAATCTCAGGTAGAGAGATTAGTGTCACATTTTAATTAGTAAGTATATGACACCTCAGTTTGTTTTAAATAAAATGTTGTAAACATCTCAGGCTACTTGTATGCTTAGCTTATCTATCTCAAATAGAGTGGTTTGAAATATTTATATTTGAGACCTTTACATCAATGTATACCAGTCTGCAATCGATATAATGGTAATTCATATTAAGCAGTTATAATGAATAAAATTCAGATTTGGTGAATAATCACTTTATTTCTTCTTTGCTACCAATTTATTATGGCCGATGGCCGTTCAAGTTTTATTTGAAACTGATCTTACAAAATTCTCTTTTCTTTAGTAAATCAAAAGGCTTCACTCAAACTGCATTTCTTCCATCTCATAGTCCATGTGGTGTTTAATTATTGTCGACACATATTGCTGTAATTCGGTGTATTAATGTATCGAATCGCCATCGACACCTCGCTCCCAGGGGTACTGTTCCGATTGACGGAATACCACACAAACAAGGGAACTAATTCTTCAGAGATTCCTGGAAATGAGGATGACCCTAAATTAGAATTCAGCGAAACGCAAGCGGACCCCATCGCTCCGCCTCCTGACTCAGCGACTGAAACTACCCCAAATGTCGAAGTCCCTGACGTACTACAGCGCCTGTTCCTCCCGCTCCTTTACCAGAGGAACCGCGCCGCTCGGGCCGATTCCGGCGACCTTACGAACTATGTTCAGGTCAGGACTAAGGAGGGAAGAATGTGATAATATTACTCTGACATTCATTACTATTTGTCGTTCCTTTCCTTTTAGCATAATTAGCCTATGATTCAGACATATCATGTCACCATATATAGATAAATGAAAAATGAGTAATACCTATATTTAAAAAAAACACATCAAATTCATGCCATGGTACAAACGCCAACACGATTTAACCGCCCATTCACGACCCTTTTACTTATTACCTACAATTCACGTAAATTGCACAAATGGCCAGTTAACTGTTTTGGCGATAATATGTAGTGTTATTGTCAAGTTATTGCATTATCAACGAAGTTACTTTTGGTATACGCGATTTCCAAACTGGTACAAATTTCGTTTCAAAGATTTGACCTAAACAAACACACTTGTTTAAATAAAAAGCCAATAAAAATTCGATTCAAGAGATTATTTTTTGCTCCAAAATACTTAAAATATCGTACGATCTTACGCCAAGATTTTTACGCCTAGCACCATTTTGGACCAAGAGTCATGAATCTGAAGAATCTTGTCTCAAGAGTGTCAGTCAGAGGTTTTAATTTGACTAGTGTTGCTATTTTTTTTACCCCGGTCGGCTGGGGAAAATGAGAATTATTGGGTTCATCACTTGTGTTAAGATCACAGAATATGAGAATAAGTAATAGTACTACTTCACTTCACTCTTTTGTCTATGGCTACCGCGCAGTTAAGCACACTTCTGCCAAAAACGAGTATCGAGCTTCACACGGCTGACATGAGGGAAGATCATAAGAAATCCTATATAAAGATATCGGTAATTTGTGTAATACCTGGAACAAATTACAACGAACACAATTTAACATAAACCACCACCAATTTTGAACCATTTGATCGAAAAATGAGACATTTAAAGCACATGGAGCATTAATAATAATAAACATAAAGTGTGCATATGTATTTATAGTTTTATGTTGTTATTAGTCATAAATTTGCTACGGCGCACATAGAGTACTTACAAAAGGTTCAATCGCCTAATATTGACGTTTAGGTTGTCAAGTTGGTCGTGACATCGTTAATGTTCCAAAAGCGCTGGTCTATCGAAAATCTAAATTTCGTTATCTGCCTCTATGACTCTTTCATATTCGAGCGATAAAGACAATAAAAGAGGCCAGATAACGAAATTTCGCATTTCGCGGTAGGCCTCTGTAAACAAACTGCTTTGATGCATCAATGTCATGCTAAAAACTTCTCAAAAACTGTTTAAGGCATAGTATGTATAAGTTACTCTTTGGTTTATGTGATGTGATAGTGCTGCTCTCTGGCGGTTTTTTTTTTTTATTTAATCGTATGGCATACATATCGTAAAAATAGAGACAATATAATTAATTAAATGTCTACACATAGACCAGTCAGCCACTTCATGGCTTCGTCGCTCAGGGTGATCAGGTTTTCGGGAGGACCGGCGACATAACGCGTTATAGGGCAATCTTGAATTATGTGCTGGATGGTTTGGGCTTCCGCACCGCAGCTGCAGGCCGGAGAATCCACCCACCCACAGCGGTGTTTGTAGTATTAGGCGCATCGACCGTGACCAGTACGAAGTCTATTGAGTCAACACCAGTCTCTTCTAGGGAGGTCCGAACCCATTATTCTGGAGCCAGGTGTAATTTCAGAGCCTAGTTTTCCCGCCATTGACAAATTCCACGATTTTGCCCACTCGCGTTTTAGGTTAAATTGAGTACCTATCTGTTAGGTGTTTGGCGATACTGCAAGAGGGATCTGGCGGTATAGATAGATTGAAGTAATACTCCCTATTACTAGTAAAAATTATAATAAATATTTCACTATTAGTACCATTAAAAGAATACCTTGCATATGTAAGTAGTTAAAAAGTGGTTTTTATTTATTTAATCTTAGAGACTTGTTAAAATTACGTGATTAAAGCAGCGTTAATTCTGAACGGAATCGTAATCGTAAGGAAACGTCTCGCTCGGGCTTAAGATCTAATTGTACTGTCAAGTACTGGAATTATTATTTTATCCATATAACTAATTGCTTATCTAGTTTATTAATATAATTGCTTAATCTAAACATATAATAAAAAGAAAATATAATTATTACATAAAAAATAAAAATATAAGTAATTCGACATGCAATGTTTCAAACATAATTGAGTATTTCTTTGTCTACGAGATTTTATTGTTCTTTTTTAAGCCACTGCTCGGAAATGTGGCAAAAGATGGTTTGTTATAGGTGGGACCCCAAAGCAATGAATAGTTGAGCATGGAGTCTATGAATTTAAACACGCCAACAAAAAATTGTTGCCTTGTTCAAAGAACGAATCGACCAATCGCATCGACCCACTGACGACTGATTTGACCAATCAGATCACAGCATGTGCTGTACGTGTCATAAAATCGACCAATCAGAATACGTCGTGTGCAGGTCAAGAGAATTTCTAGGTGTTTTTTGACACCCCATATTTTTTTTATTAAAATTAAGGTTATTTATAGTTCCACTTTTTTAATAGTTATTTGTTTTACAAGGGGGCAAGTTGTTGTTTAACCGCTCGTGCTAATATTTATTCCCGAGCAAGCGAAAGACACCAAAATTGAACCACGAGCGTAGCGATTGGTTCGAGAAGTGGAATCTTGAGCGTTGCGAGGGTTTCAAGGCACGAGGGTTAAACAAACTTTGTCTCTGAGTGAAACACAACATTTTTCACCACACCAACGCGAGGAAAATACTATTGAATACCAAAAAAAAAAACATACCAAATCAAATCTAAATGAACGTAATTAAAAATGTATCATCCAAAATCATCATTTAAAAGTCAATTCTACTAGCTAACATAAGGAAACAACTCAAAATTTGGATCTGATTACTTTGCCCCACATGTGGAAAAAATACAACTTTGTCATTCGTTTTTGAACAATCAAGAGGGCCTTTACCAGTTGGTGTGGTGAAAAAGTAAATTTCATAGATCTGAAAACTATTTCACTTAAAACATAAAAACGCCTTTGACTCACTAGCCGCTAAGAATGGACTCATTAAAAAAACGTTTAGACTCGTAAAGTAAAAATAATCTTTACAGTACATATGGGGCTACTTTATAGCACTAGTGCGAGAAGTAGCATATTATGTTACTGTGTCGAACATTTAAAGGGCCATATGTATTGTAAAACGTTGTACGATACATGTGCGAATAGGTAATTCGCAACTCGTGTCGATTTAAAACACTCCCTTCGGTCGTGTTTTAATTTATCGCCACTCGTTTCGAATTTCCTATTTTTCGCACTTGTATCGTAATGTACTATTTCACCACACCAACTGGTAAAGGCTTTCTTGATTGTTCAAAAACTTATGACAAAGTTGCATTTTAGCCACATGTGGGGAAAATAATAATAATAATAATAATAAATTCTTTATTTGGCAGGCAAGAAACCCAAAAAATACAATGCACATAATAAAAGGTGTAAAAGAAAACATAAAATACAGTAAAGAATAAAAAATAATAATAATGCTTATAACCTAAAACAATGAAATAAAACATTAACAAAACTTATGCACTAAAAAAGGCCGTTTTCGGACCGGTGCAGTTTTCGCCAGTGTTTGTTAAATTCGTCACTGTAGTCTTTAGCTACCAGTGACAGAATTTCATTGTTGGAGGCTAGCAATCTCGCCCGGAAGGCAGCCGACCTGGCTCTCAGGATGGCGTAGAAGTCAGGGACTCTCGCGTCCGCGAACATGCCCTTCGCACTGCAGAAACGGGGTAATTTCAACAAAATACGAAAGGCGTTATTGTACTGTACCCTTAACGCGTTGAAGGAGTGCCTGGTGTACCTGTTCCAAAGCTGACAAGTATAAAAACATTGGCAAAAGGCTTTGAACAGGGTTACCTTTACCTCACTCGAACAACGCGCAAAGCGTCGAGCCAACATGTTGCACCGAACCGCGAGAGCCCTGCGCTCCCTCTCCATATCGGCGTCATCTTTCAAGTACTCGTCCAGGATATGTCCTAAGTACTTAAAGCTCGTTACAACCCGAATTGGCGCACCACTCATACACACCGTAGGTATCACCTCCGGACCCTTTCCTGACCTAAAAACGAGCATTTCCGTCTTAAGCACGTTATATTTTAGGCCATGCGTACTGGCATAATGTTCGCAGATCTTAAGCAGCTTCATAAGACCATTAATCGAGGGGCTGAGAAGCACCATATCGTCTGCGTAGCTCAGATTGTTAACACATACGTTACCAATATGGCAACCGACGTTGGAGCCTCTCAGCTCCCCGATAAGATCGTTGACATATAAATTGAATAGGTCCGGAGATGTCAACCCGCCTTGGCGCACTCCACAGTCTAGCCTGTAATCGTTAGACTGTGCGTCACCCCACTTTACATTGTTAGTTTGGTTTTCGTACCAGAACCTCAACAGACCTACAACCTCAGGAGGTGTCCCAGACGTGAATAGCTTTTTCCACAGCAAATCATAGTTGACTAAGTCAAAAGCGCGGCTGAGATCTAAAAAGCACGCGTACACTGACGTCTCCCTTTTGACATAGTGATTCACTGTGTACTTCAGACCTAATATTGCAGAATCCGTTGAAAGTCCTGGGCGAAAACCAAACTGCGCCTGATCAATTGTAAGATTCCTAGTCAATTCGGGTTGTAACAGCCTCTCGAGTACTTTGCCGATTATCGTAGCCAGCGAGATAGGCCTGTAGTTAATAATAAGAAAAGTAATTAAATACAAATTTTGAGTTGTTTCTTTATGTTGACTGGTAAAATTGACTTTTAAATGTTGATTTTGAATGACAAAAATTTAATAACATTCATTTTGAATTGATTTACTTTTATTTTGTTTGATATTTTACAGTTAATCTTTTCCTTGTTATGGTGTGTTGAAAAATGTTGTTTCACTCGGTGGCAAATTTTGTTTAACCTTCGTGCCTTAAAACCCTTGCTGCTCATAATTCCATTTTTCGAACCACTCGCTAATTTGGGGATCAATTTAGGAATGTTTCGCTTGCTCGGGTATCAATATTAGCACGAGAGGTTAAACAACAAACAACTGTTTAAGCCTCTCTTATAAAATCTTATAATTTATACACAAGTATTTAGAGAACGATCTCTTTTTATAGAAGTGATATATAATATGTATGTAAAATTAAGTGTCCATAGTTGCTTTGAGACTAAGCAAATTGATTTTTCAATGATCTGTGGATGTTTCTAAATCTCATTCTTATAACTATAAAAATTTGATAATTTTATTTTTGGGAAACGAAACCGTGCTCTGGCAACATTCCGCCGCATCTTGTGCCGCTTGTGCGACGCTAGCGCCGATTCGTATAGATCACCGCACCGGTCTTCCATTTTTAAATGGTTCGTTCTACTGACGGAGTCGTGGTGTTTCTCTTTCTTTTTAATTAAAACAGTGTGCACAGTGATGGACGACAAGTTACACGAACTTTTGGTGGGTTGGGATACGCCGTCAGACGTGGTGGACAACTTCACAAGTAAGTTTTTAATTTGAGTATGTTTTAAAACAATACGAATTTACTTTTAATTCTGTAGCCAGAGCTATCGGAGTAGGACAAAATTTTACCTTAGCTAGCTACTAACTTAATTTTCGCGTTTACAAGATGTGTTTTCACTTGTATACCGATATTCCGGCCCCAGATACGTAGATTTTGCCTAAGTACTTTGAAAAATTATGTTCTTGCTCGCACGTGGCTAAGTCTTCACCTATGCGACCTTCAAATTCCGTTTCGGATAGCATACCTATATTGAGCTGAATGTTTAAAGGGATAGATGTTTGACTAAGAGCATACATATTATAAATAATACGGCACTAACGGGTTCGGATTCGATTCTCGGTCATATTATTTATAACCTTAAAATAGAAACCATTTTAAATAAAGTATTATTTTTCTTCTACTAAGATTCATAGAATCTTGTTCCAAGTAGCGATGCTAATTAACTAAAGATCATCTAGTTCTTGTTCTAAAATCGCACATACATACTTGATTCAAATCCACAATATCCACATCTACTTTGAAACAAGATACTACCAATCTTGTAAGTACTTACATAAATAAATAAATAATATTATAGGACATTCATACACAGATTGACTAAGTCCCACATTAAGCTCATGAAGGGTTGTGTTGTTGGTACTCAGACAATGATACATATAATATATAAATACTTAAATACATAGAAAATACCCATGATCAAGAACAAATATCTGTGTCCCGGGATACAAACCCAGAACCATCAACTTAATAGGCAGGGTCACTACCCACTAGGCCAGATCGGTTGTTCATAGATATAAACAATTAAATATGTTTTTTTGCAGAAAATGACATTAATATTGAACAATTTAAGTTTCTGATTTCAAATGATACATATTTAAAAGAACTTTGTCCTCACATTGGGCACAGAATAAAGTTACAAAGTCAAATACAGGACTACTTGGACTCGCTTGCTGAAACTGAAACGGCATCTTCACTAACTGCAGATTTGACAATAGTTAAAGCTAATTGCCCTGAACTGATGCAACTTGATCAAGAGGGATCAATGATCCTGAGTGACGTCCCATCAGATTTGGAAGTTTACTTGAACCTACCAAGCAGGCGGTCACTGCCAGAATTCGACCTGAAAACAATCCTGCAAACGACTCCACAAGGAAATAGTGTCTTAAACTATTACAGAAAATATAAACAGTTGAATTCTCTAAAAAGAAACATAATTGTAGACATTGTTGTGAAACATCATTACACTTTTATTATTAACAAGTATTAATCAAAACCAACATTATTTATTTTGCTATTGTAGAGTTACTGTTTTGCTTGCTATGTAGGCAAGTTGATATTTAGACTTTGACATGGAGATATTTATATGTCTGCCTGTGGCATTGTAGCTCCTAAGCAGATAAACCTATTTGGATTGATGTAATAGTTATTATTTCCACGATTAATATTAATTGGAATAGGGCAAATTTGAATAGATTATATCGTACATAAATTTTAATAAAATAATATACATATGTAATGTAATATATTCCCTTTTAAGAGGAAAGGGGACGGCCGCTTCTCCATACAAACAGTCCCCATTTTCCTCTCTGGATATTGAAATATTTTTTATATAATTTGATGTATATTAACCATGGCTACGCCCCTACGTTTGCCTTTTTTAGATTATTTGATTACTTATTGTAAAAATTAGGAGTGAAAACAGATTTCATACAATTTTTTAAATGATCCTAACACAAATTAAATAAATATCAAATGTAGGGGCATAGCTATGGTTGATATACTTAGAAACAAATTGTGTCAAAATATTTTCAATAATGTTGTGTAATGGTGTGTTGTATCCAGAGAGGAAAATGAGGACTATGTTTGTATAAAAAGGCGATTTCGCACAGGTCCTTACCGCTCCCACTTTCGTCTCAATTGTAAATATTTAAACAAATCCGTTTAAACTTAATTGCGGTTAGTAGTCTTATTGTGAAATGGGGTCTCTTAGCTAATTACATTCATACTGTACTTGTAAAACCAGTAATAGTAGTAATTGTAGTAGTAGTAAGGTATATTGGGGTAACTTCGACAATGGGTTGATCTACAAACCTAAAAGCACTTCATACTTCATCAATACTTACGACTTCTGCAACGCTTACCAAGGCATCTTGCTAACTGCTGCTATAATGTTAAGTCTCTCTTGTTTAGTAGATATTTGCCATTGTCTAAATATTATAGTAACAATTAAATAAATATTACTTATCTATAATAGTCAAAGTTATCCCAATACACCTTAAATAGTGTAGATTAGTATTGTAGACTATAATTGGATCAAGTAGAAAACATACAGTACCTAATCGCTATATCAAGTAAGTAGCATTAAATTAGTTGTAAAGAATAATATGTTACATTCATGGAATATAATGAGAAATAACTAAAATTAACTGACTAATAACTTTCAGTAACATCAAACCAGAAGAATTCAATTTGCTAGCTGCAAAAATTGTAGCACTATTCCCGACAGAAAGTATATACACTTATTACATGAAAGCTGTGCCAACTTCTAAATCTGCTTCGAGAAAATATGTTCCCGCTAAAGGCAAATTAGCAGACAAGGTCCGGAACCTACTCTACATATCAGGAACAAAGCGTAGAAGCATTAAAGGTACCGAAACAACTGATCCTGATTCATCAGATACAGATTCAAATAAAAAAATCGAAGGTGAGTTTATATATATCTGAGTTTTCTAACCAAATATATATATATTTTTTGTTACATCGAAAAGTGTGAATCTGGAAAAAGCCCATTGTACTGATTGTTAATGATTTTTATAGTTTAATACCTATGCTATGCCCCCATATAGAAAATTTCATCTAAATCGTTAGAGCCGTTTCCGCGATCCCTGAAATAATTACCAGGATGGTTATTAATTTTCTTATTACATATTTACGTTTTGGTAGAAAATTGTTTTATGACGAGTTAGGGACTGGACAAGGATAGGGGTGGGGTATATAAAAATTATTTTGTGCTTTTCAGTGGGTCGGTTTTTTGAAGGTGGTTCCCTTTTTTACAAGCTTTTATTTACTTTCACCTGACCGTTGTCTGTTTGTAATCAAATCTTGCAAGTTAAATTTGATCCACTTTCCCGGTTTCCGATTGAGCTGAAAATTTGCATATATAATATGTAAGTCGGGTGTCAATGCAATATTATGGTACCATCGAGCTGATCTAATGATGGAGACAAGAGGTGGATATAGGAACTCTGTGATAAAACAACGCAACCTAATTGTGTTTGGGGTTTTTAGAATTTGCTCGATGAGTATTAGTTGCCTGTGGAAAGAAAAGTACAGTCAGCGATAAAAGCTTGTACCAAAAATGAATTTTTTCCCAAAAACTTATTTAAAATAGATATGATATTAAGTTATTTTGGTTATGTTATTTTTTTGATGTTTACCTATGTTTTTTTCTTGGAACTTTGATAATTTTTTATCCATACTAATATAATATTATAAAAAGGGAGTCTGTTTGTCTATTATCTCTTCATGCGTAAACTGCTGAATCGATGAAGTTGAAAGGTATAGAGATAGTTTGAATTCCGGGGAAGGACATTGGATAGTTTTATCCCAGAAATAATCCCACAAGGGGATTGGAGAAGAGAAGTGGTAGTTGGAGTGTGAGTGTGAGCGAGTGTGATTGTGTGTGAGCGTGTACATGCGTGTGCGTGTGAGTGAGAGTGGGCGTGGAAGTGGAAGAGGAAGTGGAATGTTTTGTTTCTTTGTTCGGTAGCTATGAGTGCCTACTACACTTAATACTTATATTTTTTTCGTTGACATATTTCAGAGATTGCCCCAAATGATGATGTAATTTGGCTTAAGCACAATAATGAGCCTTGGGAACGAGTGGTTGAAAAGTGGAACAGCACTTTCGATATAAGAAACAAGGAAAATTTCAAGACTGTGCATGAGTTTATCGAAACGTGGAGTATCTTAAAGGATAACAAAGCAGACACACTGGTAAGATTTTTTTATTACCAAATATACTTAACCTTTTGAACGCCACGCCTATCGCACGCGGCGCGTAATCGTGAACCTTGTTGGTACGCATGAAGGTTGATATTAGGCTGTAGCTGCGCGCGTCATATGACGTCTTTGGCGGTCAAAAGAGAGTCAGATTAATTAAATTTTACTTTTCTATTAGGTATGCTGATTACAGAAAAGGGAAACGTTGTCTGTTAATATTTTGTTTCCATGATAAGATAAGCATGGCTAAATATGATTTAACTCTGACGAATTCTATTTTGTTTCAGATACTTTTGGATTTTGAAAGACAATATAAAGAGAAATCACTAAATTTTTTCAAAAATTGGGAACCATTTTTCTCAAAACTCTTGGTACTAAGAGGAAATGTTGTCTCCAATGATGATGCAAAAACATTAATCGATAGTCTAGAAAATATTGCTGACAATGGTACGTATAGATAGTATTTATCGTTAATTTTGAGTTTACAATAATTTTTAGTTTCAAAAGGGGTGAAAACAATATGTACAAAAGTGTTTTTTCTTCCCTGCTAAAAGGGAACAAAGTGGCACTTTTCTGTTCGAAGACATATATTTTTTTTCTTTTTTGCATACCTTTTTTTAGTTTATATAACATTGTGATACATAATTATTCCCTCATAGACGATTTAAAAAGCAGTATTTGTCACATGGTAGCAAAATTATTTCCACTTCGGACGTTTACACTTGAATCCTTCACTACGCTCAGGATTCAATTATAGAATCCTTCGCTTCATTCGGGATTAAATGTACGCCCTCGCCCTAAATATGTTATTTTGCTCCCTTGTGACACAATCCACTATTGTAATATAACTACAGTATAATGTACATATGTACTTACATAACAATGGCACCAAAACAACGATTCAAGCTCGAGTCGGACTTGCATTTGATCGGTATTTTGTTTCATTATTTATTTTACCATGACTACATGAGTATTATTTCTCATTTGTCATCTTTTGCATGTTTCAGACAAAAAAATACCGGTCCAGATCTACCTATTAGGTTTTTTAATACCACCCAAAGGCCGAAAATCTCGCAAAGTCAAGTTTTCAACCGCCGAGTCTATCCAAGGTTTATTGATTCAAACTAATGTAAGTATTGCACCCATATCATTGTTTCTCAAGTTATTTCCTACCTATCAGATTAGATGATACTTTACCCGACTCTACGAGTAGCACTTAATGACTAAGGGATATTAAAATAAATAAAAATTTTGAGAACAATCTTACACAAATCAATTAGTCCCATAGTAAGCTCTGTAAAGGCTTGTGTTGTGGGTACTATACGACTATATATTTAATACATATTAGATAAGTATAAATACTTAAATATACACAAAAGTAACGCAAAAGAAATAACAAAATCATTCGTGGTGTGTGTTCATTAAATTTTGGGTATGAATGTTTAGTTTAATTTCTTACTTACATATTTTTATTTCAGGACGCTGGAGATATCGATAACGTTATAAGGAGTCAAAAACAGAAGGCTGCCGCGCGAAACGACACCGTGCAACCTTACGTGTTGATTCAAGGACCGCTGCAGAACTTTTCCCAAATATATATAATTATCGATGACGTTAAGTATCACATGCAGTCGGCTGTAAAGGCGTTTGACTTGTTATTTAAAATTTTTCACGTCTTTCACGCTAAATATCCGCAAGTGGCTGAGCATCTCCATTTAATTATTCAGAAAAAAGTGTACCAAATACACACAGCGTACGATTCAGTCCCACCGTACATAATAGATGTTTTAAATTTAGATATTTAGTAAACCTGTAAAATGCTGTGTCACGAGTGCAAAATTTACCTACCTAATTTCAAACAATACATTTTACATTTAGAACTTATTCATAAGATAAAGAACTGTTTCCACTGTCCTGTCGAAACTTGTCAGAGAATTTATGGGACAAAATATTCTTTAAAAGATCATTTGACTTTTTTTCACAAATTGTTTGACAAGCGCCGACTTGACAGTAAGCAAATTGAAAAACCATATGTTCTAAATCCTTCAAGCTGCAGTACTACAACTATCACTGAAACTGAAACAAGCGAGTCATTGAAGTTAAGTAGATCCACTAACCCGACTAAGTCTGACATTGAGGACCATATCAAAAACAGTAAAGATGTAATAATGCAGTTTAAAGATGATCTTAACTTATCGGTTATAATTCTTATATCAAAGTTGTACAGCAATTTAAACATGCCAAGAAATCAAATACAAAGCGTAATCGATATTTTTAAAAGTTTCCTTGCAGATTCGGTAACTCGCATAGAAAGGGAAATTCCAGTGTCTAAAATTAACGATAGTAATGACAACATGCATTTTGAAAACTTGGGTTTGTTTTTAGATATATTTAAAAATTGTTTTCAATCCATTGACACCGAACATAAACTCATCAACTTTTTTAATGCGAGTGGGAAGTTAGTTAAACCAATTAAGAAAAAAATCGGTATCTCTAAAAAGCCGAAAAGAGTAAATTCTGCGGTTATTTTGTCTTTAAAGGAGGAATATGTTTATTTGGTACCATTAAGAAATAGTTTAAAGTTGTTCTTAGAGTTACCACATGTCTTAAATGACATATTAGACTATCAAACGCATATTAATAACACTGACGGTGTATTGCGCAATGTAATTAATGGAGCGTTATGGAAATTAAAAACTGAACATAGCTCAGATATAGCAATACCTATATATATCTACTATGACGACTTCGAAAATGGCAACCCGTTAGGTAGTCACGCTGGTAAACATAAAATTGGCGCTGTCTATTGCAGTATCGCGACCATTCCACCACAGTATGCTAGTCGACTGGAAAATATTTTCTTGGCTCTGCTTTTTTATTCCAGTCAAAGAGTTAAATTTGGTAATAAAGCTGTTTTTGAACCATTGCTTAGTGAATTGAAATTCTTAGAAAATAATGGTATACAAATTATTTCAAATAGTAAGTTACTAAAAGTAAAATTCTATTTAATTGCTTTATCGGGAGATAATCTGGGTCTCAATTCAATTCTGGGTTATGTGGAAAGTTTTTCTGCCAATATTTATTGTAGAATTTGCATTATGGACAAACGAGAATGTCAAACTGCCATTGTAGAAAATGAAAACAAATTACGATTACAAGGTGATTATGAGGAAAGTATCATTAATAATACTGGTGTAAAAGAAGATTGTGTATGGAATAGTCTCGATAGCTTTCATGTTTTCGAAAACACCAGTGTCGACGTTATGCACGATCTGTGTGAAGGAGTTCATAGATATAGTATGGCTGCAATTATACAGTCATTCGTATCCAGAAAGGTTTTTACCTTAGATCAATTAAATTCCAGGATAAAATACTTTGCATACACTAGATCCGAGCACAATCACCCCCCATCGGTTACTAAGCAACATTTGTGTAATGGGGTCATAGTGTTTTCGGCATCCGAGATGTTATGTTTTGTAAGAAATTTCCGTTACATTATCGGTGACTTGATCGACAAAAATGACGAAGTGTGGAACTATTATTTGCTTTTATTAGAGTTAACGGATACATTAACCGATCAAACTATTTCCACAGAACATCTAGCCTATTTGAAACAACTAATTAAAGAACATCATCAAGTTTATCTGGAATTATTCAAAACCAATTTAAAGCCAAAATACCATTTCTTAATACATTACCCAGGTGTGATAAGTAAAATTGGACCGCCTATATATTACTCGGCTTTCAAATTTGAAGCTAAACATAAAGAACTAAAAAAGGTGTCACGATCTATTGCAAGTAGGACAGACTTGTGTTATTCAATAGCAATACGCTGTCAACTAAAAGACTGTAGCAGGTTTATATCTAACGGAGGCTTTGTCGATAAATACAAGTGTGGTAAGTTACAGCAATGTATAAATATTCCGGACCAATTGAATGGTGACGAATATTATTCAATTCCTACGTTTGAAACGAATGGATATATTTATGATTCTATGTCTGTTCTTTTGCTCCAATGTAAAGATGACAATCCAGACTTTCTTTTAATTAATAATATGTTTGTTAGAGAAAAAGATTTTAAATCTGTAATCTTTTCCTGTACTGTGTTACAAGTAATTGACTACAGTACTCATCTTAAAGCTTATCGAGTAAGCAAAACAAATGAAACCAAATGTGTGTCTCTGATTGAATGTTGTGATCTAACGGCAATGCCTCTCCGCTCGGTAGGAGGTGATTCATATGTGTCATTCTATAAGTAAATAAGTTTATAAATTGATTTTTAAATGAAAATATCGATTGTGAGAAATAGGTTCATTTTTATTTTAAACAGTAAACAACCGTCGTCAAAACTTTTAAACTTAGTCATCTCGAAAATCGACTCTCCTAACAAATTTAGGTTATTTTTTTTTAGTTTACATGCTAGATTTATATGAAACTGTGTACAGTCGACATCAAAGATATCTTACACTTTTGCGCCTTATACCGTTACAATAAGATGCAAAAGCGTAAACATATTTTTGACGTCGACTGTACACAATGAGACAAGTCATAAAGTAATCATTGGTCTAATAAAATTGTTCCCAGTTTAAAGTGAAAATGAAGCTTTTTCTCTTTAGATCGTCTTTCATAGAAACCATAGACAAAGTACAACTAAGTAAAACTCAACTCCCATACTGTAAAGCGTACTCCGCAAAACTGACAAAGACGTCTAGCGTCGAGCGGCAAAACTATTACTACTACGGCGCTAGTACCACTTCTCGACGCTAGATGTTCGACTAACGGAAATTTAAATTTGTTATCAATTAACAACTAATATTACGAGCAGAAGTCTGAAATTGTAAATAGAGTTACAGTAAAGAATTAGTTACAAATTGTAAAGGAATTCGAAGTTCCGTTGGTTAGACATTTAGCGTCGAGTAGCGGTAGGTGCTAAGCGCAATAATGGTAGTTTTGCCGCTCGACGCTAGATGTCTAATAATGTTTTACGGAGTACGCATTAAAGTTTGGGACTTGACAGTCTTGTATCCTTTGTGTATGGCTATTTCTCTTTATTACAATGTGCCATGTAGATGTGGGTTTGTAGCGCTTGTTGTAAGAAATAAACAAGAAGTTTGTAAAAATCAGTTTTATTTTAATCATTCGCAAAAGTTGTATATATACCTAGGTACCTTTTAGGTATAAATGTGTTTTAAATATGAATGTAAAAGTAGAGCTATTGGAAGTGGCCGGTAATAGACGATTTATCCTATATAATTGTTTATGTTTGGGTAGCACCATGGTAGCACAATACAACGTTTAATTCCGACTTAAAACTTTATTTACTTATATTTATACAGCCGTTTGTTGTGTACTAGCTATAAGATGATTCATTTATTCTTCCACTTTCACACCTAATACTATTTTTTCAATCACTTAAATGGCGACTATGAGCTAGACAGCGATCAGACTTAGTTTGGTGATATGGCCAATTGAAACATTGTGATGTGCAAACGCAAACCAATGGGAACTCTCGTGAAATGATTAGCGTTGACCATATCAACGAGTTATTATTTCAATTAATCATGTCGCAAAACTAAGTTCAATAGCAGCCTGGGTTGCAATATTTCGCCGTAGATTGAAAAAAATTATAGGTTAGACGGGATGGCGCTACGGTACTGGAAACACATTTATGCTGAAAACGAGATATTTAGGAGTTTTGATTAAAAATGGCTTGTTCTTGTATGGAGACATTTTTTAAGTTTTCAATGAATAAAGATCTATATTCATTGAAAACTCAAAAATGCCTTCGTACAAGAACAAGCTATTTTTAATGAAAACTCCTAAATATCTTGTTGTAAGAAGTTAACGCTCTTGAGTAGAATAGCAATGCTACTTGGAACAAGATACTTACGTTCTTGGGACAAACAATTTAGCTTTTAAAAAAAGAGCTTTACATGATTTGGATGGAGTATGTGCAAATTTACAATGAGAACTAAACGCTCATGAGTAGAATAGCAATGCTACTTGGAACAAGATACTTTCGTTCTTGGGTCAAACAATTTAGGTTTAAAAAAAAGAGCTTTACATGATTTGGATGGAGTATGTGCGATTTTACAACGAGAATTAAACGCTCTTGAGTAGAATAGCAATGCTACTTGGAACAACATACTTTCGTTCTTGGGTTAAACAATTTAGCTTTTAAAAAAAGAGCTTTTCATGATTTTGATGGAGTATGTGAGATTTTGCAACGAGAACTAAACACTCTTGAGTAAAATAGCAATGCTACTTGGAACAAGATACTTTCGTTCTTAGGTCAAATAATTTAGCTTTTAAAAAAAGATAGAAAATATTATTTGATTCAAGATCTTTTCTAATTTCGATATAAGGAAACTCGAAAATGTCTTCGCCCAAGACATAAAATGTCTCGTATTATAGATCTTAAGCCAAGAACTACTTTCTTGTATCAAATAACAATTATTTCTTGTATCAAAAGATAAACTTTATAAACTCAAGATAGACACCATTTTAAATAAAGTATTATTTTTCTTCTACTAAGATTGATAGAATCTTGTTCCAAGTAGCGATGCTAATTAACTTAAGATCGTCTAATTCTTGTTCTAAGATCGCACATACTCGATTCAAATCCACATCTACTTCGGAACAAGATACTGCCAATCTTGTTCAGAGAACTTTTCAATCTAAGTAGAAGAATGATAAATACTTCAATTGAAATAGTTTGTATCTTGAGGTTATAATGTTCAGCTATTGGTACAAGAAATCATTGGTTATTTGATACAAGAAATTAGTTCTTGGCTCAAGATCTATAATACGAGACATTTTATGTCTTGGGCGAAGACATTTTCGAGTTTCCTTATATCGAAATTAGAAAAGATCTTGAATCAAATAATATTATTTGTTTCAAGTAATTTTTTTTTTCTGTGTAGCAGTACCACAGACACCAATCATCAATGCGGTTTCTGTAACGAAGATCATTTCATCCACAACTGCAAGGAGTTTGCCAAATTGGATCCTGAGCAACGATCCAAGGAGGTCCAATCAAGGAGTCTTTGTTTTAACTGTCTACGACCTGGACACAGCGTGAGATTTTGCAAACGTAATACGTCATGCCTGCGTTGTAAGAGGAAGCATCACACACTTATTACACGTTACTAAACCTAACACTGTATCACTCGAAGATAAACCAGAGCAAGAAAACAAAGAGCAAGCTACCCCAACAATCAACATAGTATCTCACTGTGCCTTACAGAGACGGGTTACTCTTTTAGCTACAGCACTAGTGAATATTATGACAAACAAAGGAGCACAAGTAGTTCGAGCACTCATAGATTCATGTTCGGAAGAGTCATTTATATCAGAGGAGACAGTCAACAAACTACAACTCAAACGAACACGGGTGGAGGGTCAAGTGACAGGGGTTGCGAAGATGTCGACTCCGATCAAGCACGCGGCGGAGATACAAATAATATCGAGAATTAACGAGAGCTACAAGCTAAACTGCACTGCCTACGTGACGAAGGAAGTTACTGACATAATGCCTGTTACGAAGATCGATAAAGAACAATGGTCTCAACTACACGGTTTGGAGTTAGCTGATCCCACATACTACAATCCTGGAGAGATAGATTTGCTACTTGGTGTGCATGTCTATACAGACATTTTAATGAGTGGAGTCATCTAGGGCAAACCAGGATCACCGATAGCGCAACAAACGTTTTTCGGTTGGATTATATCAGGTGGAGCACCAGGGCCCCGACAACCCTTTCCGCGATAAAAGCCTTTCAATGGGCGTCCCATAAACATGGCTAACACATTGAAAGACTGTCCAGTTTGAACTGCAAGCCCATATATTTGACTAGCCCTTACCGAAAAACTTAGCAAAAAATAAAGCTAGCCCTTTGCAATTGCTTACTGCTATCCTATATGCCTTGCAATCCCTTAATAAGGGTTACCCTTATCATTAAGCGCTTTTTATAAAGCTTTCCCTTTAGTAATGTCGTAGTTGAGCGTTGCGTGAAAGAGGCAGAATTAGTATATATCTATGCTAGTGTATGAAAAGGAAAGAAAATACGTTCCTAGGGAAGGGTTTTTTAAATAATTTTGTTCGTTTACCATCTACTATATACTAGTACAACTACAATTACTAGTATAGTAGCCGTTGCCGTGCATCGTATTAGCTGAGTGATGAGTCCGATTGCACTTACGAAACTAGGCGACTTTTTAAACTTAATTGTACCTACTGGCTGACAAGTGTGAACTGATTAAAATAAAATAAGGTCTACAAGTCATATATATTTAATTAAATATGACTTTTCTCTAAAGTTTAACAGAATAGTACACAAGTAAGTCCGACTCACGCTTGACTGCATATTTCTAATAGGTAGTAGCAACGGCGTAAACAACAATAATAACAATTAGGGTCACTTCTGTCCGAGTAAGAAAACTCGGAAACGGTTTAAAAGGTACCGGTTAAAACCGGTTTATTTCGGTTTTACTCCGAAATTTCAGAAGAACGCGAACATTTTAAGAACTTAATTGTAACCTTAATAAACCGTTTTATTGGGGGAGCGATGGGACGGCCGTGTGCCGCATAGGGCATAGCATTCTCTCGTTTCGTGCCCATTTGGTGTCCGAGCCCGAATCAAGTTAATAACATCACTATTTTATACAAGTGGTTATTTTTTTAAGTATGTTTACATAAAAATTAAAATTTGATAAACTAAACCATATAACTTAAATAAAAAAACAAGTAAAAATTCATTTCCCTCCTACCTAAAATAGCTTGGCATTGAGTAGGTTATTAAAAAAACTACTATTTGTGAATAAGTGCATTTTTATAAAGAAGTACATAATTTATATTATATTAGAACACAGCAAGCCCAGTTACAGTAAAATTATCCTAGAGAGAACGCAGATTTTAATTTTATCACATGAACAACTTCATTTTCCGTCTGAAAAATTGTGACTTATACCAAGTCTAAACGCACAATTGTTTAAGAATAGGTATTTTCTTTTTCACCGCCTTAGATCCTCAGCACACGGAGCGTAAGCGTCGCGTAAACGTATCGTAAAAACGGTACGAGTACGAGACGCGTAAGCGTAATCGTTTAATAAGTGGAAACTAGCTGAAATCATGGTGTCGCTGGCGTCAGATGTCTTCGGCGGATGTATCAACGATCTTACTTTCTCGTCAGATGAAGAAATTTTTTTATTGTTCGCTCATGGTTTAAGTACGGCAAAATAAATTTTTCTTCATCGGAAATCCACTTTGTCACGGTTAAGTACTCATAGATATATGGTCATAAGAGGGCCATTGCCAGGGCTAAATACGATTTCGTCGACAGAATTGGTGAGAAACTAGCGAGCTACCCCACTGGGAGTCGCGCGTTCTGGTCGCTTGCCAAAGCTGCCGAGGGAAATTTTTGTCAGTCGTCCTTACCACCACTGCGAAAAGCTGATGGTCATCTCGCCCACAGTGCAAAGGAGAAAGCCAATCTTCTTGGTTTGCTACTATTTTTGCCTCAAGCTCGACCCTAACCGACGACGGTTGCGCCGTGCCGCCCACCATCCCACGGTGCGTATATTCCATGCCAGAGATCTCATTCACGCAGAGGGATATTCGGCGGGAGTTGCTATCGCCGACGCTCATAAGTCGAGCGGGCCAGACGGCATACCAGCGATTGTGCTTAAGCAATGTGCTCCTGAGTTGTGTCCCGTGATGGCGCGCCTTTTCACACTCTCTAGCAAGAAACGGCATGTTCCATCTTCGTGGAAGACGGCCCTTGTGCACCCTGTGTTTAAAAAGGGCGACAGATCGGACCCATCGAGATACAGGCCTATCGCTATTACCTTTCTTCTCTCAAAGGTCATGGTGCGTATAATTAACGCAAAGCTGCTGAGATACCTAGAAGAACACGACCTGATCAGCGACCGCCAGTATGGTTTCCGTCACGGTTGCTCGACTGGTGATCTTCTATTGTATCTCACACACCGCTGAGCTTAGGCCATTGAGAGTCAAGGTGAGGCATTCGCAGTTAGCCTAGATATAGCGAATGCGTTCGATAGGGTCTGGCGTAGGGGTCTCCTATCGAAGTTACCATCTTATGGACTGCTGCAGGGACTATGCAAATGGATCGCTAGCTTTTTTTCCCGGCAGACGCATACTAGCCGTAGTAGACGGAAGCTGCTCCGATAGCATGGACATTAACGCTGGCGTTCCGCAAGGTTCTGTGCTATCCCCAACGCTGTTTTTGCTGCACATCAATGACATATGTTGTCTAACGACGACATTCATTGCTATGCAATGCAGACGACAGTAGGGGATGCCTATTACACAGGCCGTGCCAACATCCCTCGTTCTGTGGTGCTGGGGAGTCGTGAAAAGCTTGTGTCGGACATTGAAAGCACTCTATCCAGAGTTTCGGTGTGGGGTTGGGACAATCTAGTCCGATTTAACCCCACCAAGACACAAGTTTGCACGCTTACCGCTAAGAAAACCCCATTTACTGTGGTGTGGTGTGGGAAGGAATGACTGCGCTGGTATCCAAAAAACTCGGTGTGCTCAATAAAGCGAGACGATATTACTTTACAACTGCTGCTATATAAATTGCAGTCCCCATATGGAGTATTGCTGTCACCTTTGGGCAGGAGTACCTGCATGCTAGCTTGGACCATTCGACTCAGTCCAAAGGCGCGCTGTACGTACGAATCGTCGACGATCCCAAACTCAGAGGCGGTACTGAACCTTTAAGTCTAAGGAGAGACTTTGCCTCCTTGTGTGTGTTCTACCAATGGCCGCTTTCTATCACCGCACCGCTCGCTCGCAGGGTGTTCATCCTCACACCCTAGAACCTAATTGGTCGCGTACTGTGCGGTTTAAGAGGAATTTCCTGCCGCGAACGCTTCGGCTGTGAAATGAGTATGGGGCTCTTCAAAAAGGAGTGTACAGGTTTTTAAAGGGCCGGCAACGCGCATCTAATACCGCTGGTGTTGCATGCGTCCATAGGCTACGGTGACAGCTTACCATCAGGCGGGCCGCATGCTTGTTTGCCACCGTCGTGGTATTAAAAAAAGGTAGTAATATAGTGATATGATACTATCTAATGCAAATAAATCACATGTAGTATATATTGGGTAGGTATATCTTTATTCGTTTCACTTGATTGCCTTCTAGCTAGATAGATGATGGAAAAAAAATCTTTGAAACTTCATTCCATTCCAATCCATTTCTGCCCATTCCTTCCAATATTTTCAGTTTGAAAGAAAAGATAAATATCTTATTAGAAAATGGGTTTTTATGTAAAATAATAATAATAGATAGATACATAGGTACCTAGTTTAGATCTTAATGGCAAATATTGGATACAAATATATTTTATATTTGAGAGAATAATTGAATAAAGCTTAAATAATAAACGAAAAGTCAGCTACCACTGCCAAAGCCACTAGGTCAAAGGCTGAACTTCAATGAAGCAATTCTCGGACAAAAATCAATGCCCAAGTATCGTAAAAATCGAGGCCGAAAACCCGGAGCTTCTGATCTGAGAATTAGAACTTGGTCGAACGGATCCCCACTATTTTTGTTACACCTCGTATTTACAAACGTCGATATACTCCCTTGTTTGTGTCTTGGTTTAATTCAATTAGTTTATGGTTCCATATTTTAAAATATCATCCCCTTAATTTCTATCCAATAAAGTTCATTTACATATAATCTAATTTCATTCCCTTTCATACATGATTTATTACCTTCCCTCGGTTTTACATTTCCGCCTATGCCTTCATTACATTCCTTACATGTTCCTTAAAAGTAATAGTAGTACTAGTATATTTCATTACACAGTTCAAGAGCTAGCACCTCTGGAGTTGCAGGCGTCCATAGGCTACGTGGCTGCTTAACATTAGGCGGACCGTTTGTGTGTTTGTCGCCGCCATAGTATTAAAAAAACAATACATATATAATGAATAAATACATATTTATAAGCACATAATGAATAAATACATAAATATCAAAATAAACACAAATAACTTTAGAGGACAAAAAACGTTCTACGAAAAAAACAATAAATCGGTACGAAACTAGAGATCGGCCCGTAAACAAAGACACCGCGCATGGAATAAACTGGATTTTATTGTTCTTAACCGGTTAATCTGACAATAACTTTATGAAAATGTTCTCTAAATAACCGGTTTAAAAATAACGGTTTTTCGAACCAAACTGAAATTTTAAGGTTTCGCGCCAAGTACATGATAATGGTTTGTAAATTTAACCGGTTTCGGAGCCTTGCGAGTAAGTATATTATTTGCAACGGGAGCTAATGATAACATTGGCACGTGTCTAAGACTGAAGAAAATAGCGCCGTGACGATGCGCTCGATCCGCGCAAAGCAACAGACAATCACAACTCTTTGCCATTGAAAATTGAACCGTATTTAATCTACAGCGGCTTCGATCATTCGGAAGCGCGCGAACATCAAAGAACACCGCCGCCAACAACGATCGCTTACTATTGGATTTACAGTAATGTGTGCTTTATGAACAAGGTAGATGATTTAAATTAGCACGCTTATATGCTGAAAGGGAAGCCCTTTATAAGGCTAACCCTTATAAGCGATATGCAAGGTATTGGTGAGCGGATGATAAGGGTTTTGTAAGGGTATTAGGATACCGATACCTCAAAAGGGTTAGCTTTAATATAAGGGCTTTAAAAGCAAAATGAAAGGGTTTCGCCGGGCAAAGGGTATGGTGAGTTAAGCCTTATGCAAAACCCTTACAAAACCCCTTATAAGGGATAGCGGGCCGGTCCCTGTGGAGCACCCGCCGAAGAGCACGGGAAGAGTGGAAGAATTGTTAGCATGCATTTGAGTGTGAGCTAGGGAATGCAAACCGGTTTTAACCGAAACCGAAAAAACCGGTTAAAACCGGTTTTTTGACGGAAACCCAAAACCGGGTTTTTAGAATTTGATAAAACCGGTTTCGGTTTTATTCGGTTTTTTTTTATTTACCTAAGTTGCATGTTTTATTCATTATAAGGGTATAAATCGGTCCTAAACCGGTTGAATCGACATCAAATCAAATAATGTTTTGCAAAAGCAAATGAATTTTTACGGTACGGTACAAAAATACGAAAGATTTAAATAATATAAAGTACTAGCAGTGGCAGGACATCCGTGCTGGTGTACGAATTGTATAGTAGTACTTTTTAATAAAAATGGGTATAAAAGGTCTTACTTATAATTTTATTATGCAATGCGCTGTAGAAAAATTCCACGTAATCAATTGTATCAATGGCAGCTTTAGAGTCTTTTGTTGGTTCGGTGATAACGACTTACCGACAACCTTTTTTGTCTCTTTCGCACTAATAGGAAAGGGTAGTTCAAACCCTAAAGAATGGAATTACTTGACTACTTGTGTTTGCCCAGTTTAAGCTAACACCATCAGTTTCTAATTGACTTTTCGAGAAGAAATACGTGACGTGAATAGGGTTGTTTCCATCTACAAATCTTAGGGCAGAATTGTATCCCAATAAATTCTTTTGGATTATAAGAACATGTTAAACTACTTTCAGGGGACCTGTAATGACCATATTTTTGTAAATATTGAATTTAAAATATCTTTTGCACACGTCACGTGACCAAACTCGAAACGTCTTTGAAGATTCTGATGACGTCACAACTCTCGGATTGACACTGTTGACAGTTAGGCGATAAACAACAAATGACAAATGTCAGTTGACAGTTCGTATCTTCTACGTGTGTATGAAGTTATGTGTCAAACCGTAAACTGTGACGTCACACAATTTTCAAAGAGCGTTTTGGGCGCGAAAGCATCTGTCAAAATATATTTTGTTAATTTAACATATTTAAAGCCGTTTTTAGTATAAAAGTTGACTTTTAGGGCAACTTTTAGTTCATATAGAACGTAATACAAGCGTTTCAAAAAATTGGAAACAACCCTATTATTGTTTTAGCTTGTTTCATTTATTTCCTACTTTACAAATCCATAATAACTTAGCAAATATTTTATAAAGGAAGGTAGTAACAGTAAACGAATTAACTACTTGAATATATACAAGAAGATAGCGAAAAACTTAGAGCAAGATTTCGGATTGGGCCATTTGATTTAAGACGAATAACATTAAATTATAAATTGATATTGTCATATATTTAAGAAAAAATGACCTATCCCATCGGTGTCTAACCAACAAACCAAAAAAATAATTTAATACAATTGGTTTGTTCCTATTCCTAGTTACAAATAACATTAAGTCATTTGACAATTCCCATACAATACAATTAAATAGTCAAATTTTCTGTCTTTAATTTCGTGATAAAATCGTTTATACATATACTATACTAGCATTCGTTTTTATACGTGAAGCATCTTTTCTTTATTCCATGGCGATGAATTTAAGAATTGTTGATTCTAAAAACCGAAACCGGTTAAAACCGGTTTTTTTTTTTTTGTAAAACCGAAGAAAAAACCGGTTTTGAAAAACCTCCGGTTTTTTGCATTCCCTAGTGTGAGCCTTCTAAAAAAGTAATAAGTCTTCTTAAATAAAAACACAATTTCCAGAAATAATGCTATTTTTACTTGCGATATCTCTTAATTCTCTTATGACAGATTACATACATTCTAGCCGGAACAGTGACAACCGGTAGGTTGCCAGTATAAAAATAGAATACATCACATTCGTCCCCTTTTTAAAATGAAACTGAATCCCTAATTACAAATTTAACCTATCCGGTGCTCTTCGCGGTCTAGATGACCTCCTTAAAGTTGGGCTGGCTGTTATTTCCACATTAACATTCCTTCCCTCTTCTACTTCTCTAGCAGCTGGACTACCCTCTGGTACTGCACTTCTAGCGTTTTCACCATTGGAGTTGGCATCTAGAGCTGCCTCTCTATTTTCAAAATTATCTTCGATAAAAGGCTGAACTGGTGGCTCTTCACTCAAAGTTTCAGGTCTAGTTTCATTTTCAATAGATATGTCTGATTCGTATTCTACACTCGGGCTAAAACAAAGCCTCAAGGAGGAAGCATGGTAATACTTATGAATGCCCTCAACATTTACTACATACCTAACCGCACTCAATTGCTTGAAAACAATTCCTTTGACCCAACCCGTTCCTTTACTCAACTCCTTGCACCATACTCTATCCCCCACTTTAAAGTTAATTACTACTCGCTCTCTATTTTCTTTTTTAGTTTTTCTAGAAATTATATTATGTGGCTTCATTAAATCAAATCTTGTTCTAGGTTTTTGTTTGAATAAAATTTCATTAGGTGACATTCCAGTTGCATTAGGTGAGTTCCGGTAAGTAAAAAGAAAGTTCTGCAACCGCACTTCTCTAGATAATTTAGGATTAAGGTTTTCTAATCTAGTTAAGAATTTTTTTACCGTAAAAACGGTCCGTTCCGCTAATCCATTGGATTGAGGATGGTACGGAGGAGTCTTGAGTGCTTCACATCCATTAGCTTTTAAAAAGCTTACAAATTCCCTAGAGTTAAAAGGGGGACCATTATCACTAACTAATTGGGCTGGTATCCCTATAAAGGCAAACGTCTCACATAATTTTTCAATAACTTGTGGGGCTGTGGTACCCTGCATAATATGTACATCTAACCATTTAGATCTAGAATCCACAATCAATAGATAGGTAGTCGATTTAACATAAAAAAATCAATATGAACCCTTTCAAAATTACTCTCTGTAGGCTTCCAGGAACTTAGTGAGCATGCATTAGTAAAACTTCTAGAAGATTGGCAGATGTCACAACTCAAAATTAAATTATCAATATCCTGACCCATATTCGGCCACCAGCAGAATTCTCTCATAAGCATCTTAGATTGTACCACCCCTTGGTGTGATTCATGAAAATTACTTAGTACCTTTGACCTTAATGTTAATGGAATTATTACTCTACTACCCCATAATACACATTTTTGCTCTACACACAACTCAGCTCGCTTTACAAAATAAGGTTTTAGTGAGTCCTCACTTACACTTTTGGGCCACCCCGTACTCACGTATTCACAAACTTTACTCAGTATTGGATCAGTCTTAGTACAATATGCAATCTCTTTAAAGTTTAAAGGTAAATCATCAGAAAAATTCAAATAGCTTATTTCTTCAGTCGCCACGGCTACTTCAGGTAGGGGTAAGCGTGATAATGCATCAGCATTAGCCAGTAATGTGCCCTTTCTATACCTAATCTCATAGCTATAACCCGACAATAAAAGAGCCCACCTCTGAAGCCTAGCATTAGCAGTTACTGGTATTCGCTTTAGAGGATCAAAAATGAATTTCAAAGGTTGGTGATCAGTTACCAAAACAAACTTACGGCCATACAAAAATTTATGAAACTTTTTAACAGCAAAAATAATGGCTAATGCTTCTTTTTCCACTTGTGAATAATTTTTTTGTGCACTATTTAAGGTACCAGATGCAAAACTAATTGGTTCACCATCAATTTTATGACTAAGTACCGCTCCCACACCATATTTACTAGCATCTGATGTTAGAAATAATTCTTTATTGCAATCATAATGTACTATTAATTGATTTTCTAGTAATAATTTCTTACTATTTTCAAAAGCTCTTTGGCAACTCTCTGTCCACTTAAATGGAGTGTCATTTTTTAGTAAATTATAGATAGGTGTCAAGCATTCAGATAACCTAGGTAAAAATTTCCCATAGTAGTTTAATAAACCAAGATAAGCCTGCACCTGAGTGACTGTTTTGGGTTCTGGTGCTTTCAAGATAGCATCCACTTTTTCTGGTAATGGTTTAACCCCATCTCTGCTAATAATATGGCCTAGAAATTTAATTTCATTTGAGAAAAACTGACACTTCTCTAAATTGATTCTTACATTGTAGCATAGTAAACGTTTCAACACTTCTTCTAAATTCTGATAACAATGCAAAAGACTCTTGCCCTTTATTACAATATCATCAATAAAACACTTGATATATATAACACAATATACATATCATATCATATCACTCTGCTTCACTGTTTCGTCATTTTCAATGTGTGATTGTAACACTGAGTCAGACATTCCGGATAGTCTAAAACCAAAAAGTGCCTGTGAAGGTGTTTTACCCGTGCCCTTGTTAAGAGTGTTGTTTAAACCCCATTGAACTTCGTCAACATATTCATCCCATGACGATTCCGATTTACCATGGGTAACAGCAGTAAGAGAAGATAAAACCGTTCGGTTGTATCTCTCAACCTGCCCGTTGGCACGTGGTGTCGCGGTTGCGTTGAGAATATGTTTGACCCCTCGAGAGTGTAAATACTTTTTAAAGCTTTTAGCCGTGAACGAAGTTCCTCTATCAGATATTAGCCGTTTTGGTACGTCAAAAGTGTGGAAGTAATGTTTAATAGCCCTAATCGAATGGACAGCTTTTGTACTTTTCACTGGAATCAACATGATATATTTTGTGAACGCATCTATTATTATAAGTAAGTATGCGTTTTTCCTTTTGCTGCGTACGAAGGGTCCCAAGTGGTCGATATGAATAGTGTGAAATGGTCGGTCAACTTTTTCAATAGAATGTAGTTCGCCAGCCTTTTTCCCCGATGGGACTTTCGCATGCGCACACTCTAAGCATGAATCAACATATTTCTTAATGAATCGTCTCATTTTAGCAAACCAATAATTGCTCTTAATTTTCTCATAGGTCTTGTCGAAACCAAAATGGCCGATATCGTCATGACTAGCCTTCAGCACCTGCCATCTAACGCCTTTTGGTACAACCCAGCGATCACCGTCTTCGGTTTTCCTAAATAACAACCCCCTCTTGACTAAGTAGTTATTTTTGATTTCCACAACATTATTGCTTTCTGGATCATTAAGTATATTTACTATCCTCTGAAGTTCGGGATCGCTGCTCTGTACCGTAGTTATCCAATTTGAACTAATATTTCGGATACTTAAAACAGGGGTGGATTTTAAGTCTGGGGGATTACGACTCAACGCATCGACATGAGCCATGGTTAAGCCGGGCTTGTAAACAATATTAAAATCGTATTCTTGGAGTATGCTCCACCAGCGCGCCACTCTCGGTAACATGTCTTTTTTATCAAAGGTGGCTCGAAGCGAGTTACAATCAGTGACAATGGTGAAGGAAATACCTAACAAGTACACACGAAAGCGCTGCACTGAACATACTACGGCAAGAGTTTCTAAATCATAAGAAGTGAATTTTGCTTCTTCCGGTGAAGTCTGCCTACTAAAGTACGCGACTGCAGTAAATGGAGAGTCTTTATCTCGTCTTTGAAGAAGTATGCCTGCTATCCCATGTTTTGAGGCATCTGTGTGAACCTGCGTTTCATATGAAGGGTCATAAAAGGACAGTATCGGTCGTTTAATTAACTCGTTTTTCAACGAAACAAATGCGTTTTCTTCAGCTTCTCCCCATAGCCAGCGGGCATCTTTCTTCAGTAGTTGAGTTAAGGGTTTTGCAATTGTCGAAAACCCTTTGACAAATCGGCGAAAGAAACTCGCTAAACCGACAAATTGTCGTACTTTGTGCTGGTCAGTGGGTATGGGAAATTTCTCTACAGCTTCTATCTTGTTCAATCCAGGCCTTATACCATCCTCGCTAATTTCAAACCCGAGATAATTAATCGACTGCATCAAAAAGTGACACTTTTTGAGATTTAATGTCAACCCTGAATTGCGAAACAGCTCTAATACCCCCCTCAATTTAGCGAGTCCTTCATCAACAGTCTTCGACGGAATGTTCACATCATCCATGTACGCTAAAGCGTCTTTGAATCTAGCGTTACCTAAAATGTTATTGATTGCCCTTTGAAAAGTGGACGGTGCATTAACTAACCCAAAGGGCATTCTTGTAAATTCATAATGCCCATCCGGCGTTATGAAAGCAGTCAGGTGTCTGGAGGATTCGGCCATGGGAATCTGATAATATCCAGAAACCAAGTCCAAAGTTGTATAAAATTTATGCCCTGAAAGATTATCTAGTTGATCATCTATCCTCGGGAGAGGATAATGTTCTTTGATTGTACGTTTGTTGAGAGTCCTAAAATCCACACAAAGGCGGTAATCGCCTGTTTTCTTTTTAACTAACAAAATCGGTGATGCGTATTCTGAAGAAGACTGTTGCACAATACCTGATTCTTCTAGTTCCTGGACTATATCTCTAACTACCTCTCGCTCTGAAAGGGGTAACCGATAGGGTCTATATACCACAGGTGTAGGATCATTAAGTTTAATACTCATTTCTGTGTTGGTAACACATCCTAGCTCCTTGATCGAAAACGCGAAGCAATCTCTGTACTCATTAAGCAAATTAATTAATTTGTCCTGGTCTTCATCCTTTATATTTTTATCTACATTTACCATCGTTTCATCAATCAAGAAATCGCTATTTTGATTACCATTATTACATTCGACCCTATTGATGTTAAATGTTTTTGCGGGCATAGGGACTTCCTTTAAAGGTATCGCACGGACCAACAATACGTCTTTATCTAAACTAAAGCCATCTGCAACTAGACCTTTAATCACAACCTGACCACAGCCACCTACCATTTTAATCACACTTTGTATACTCTCGTATTCTTTTCTTGGCTGTAAGCACATACTTGGCTCAATAAACAAATCACCATTATATGCTGGTTTCGAATACACGTCAACAACTGTATAACCCCTAACATTCACTGTCTCATGAACATGCAGTGGTATATTTTCCTTAACCTGCAGTGTGTTTGTTGATATTTTAAGCGTCTTACTAGTTTTATAAACGACAATATGTTCTTGTTCGGTGAATGTTTGCCCTACCAACAAAGGAACTTTCAAAAGATGATCTGGGACAACTAACGCTTCCAAACCCGCTTGAGCCGAGTCTATCTTTAAGGTGATATTAAACTTTCCTATGCAGTTAACTAGTCCTTCACCGAATCCTATAAGCACCGGTAAGTCGGTAAGAATCCAATCATCTGATAATTTTCGAGCATCCGATTCTCTCACTACAGTGCATTCACTGCCGAAATCTATGTAACATTCCAAATCCTTACCATTAACTATCGCGGACTTGAAATATTTGGTATCATTACCCTGTTTAAGCGATATGCGTAAAACGGTCTTTTTCTCAGTGTTATCTTTCCTTGAAGAACAATCACTAGCAATATGCCCAACTTTATTACAAGAGTTGCACCTTTTGATTGGAAGTTTACATTTAAAATATGGGTGACCCTCTTCACCACAATTGTAGCACTTTGTGTTGCTTTTAGGTTCATTATTACTGGGTACAGATCTATTAAACCTAGGACGCCTATTCTCAGAAGTGCCGGCCTGAAAAGATGTGTTCGTCCTTTCGCTGGGTTTTGTAACTTTGACGTTTCTTAAATATACTAACAATTTGTCAGGCTCTGTGAATTGAGCAGCCTCTGCGCTTGTCCTTACGGACCTATCCTCAATACCAAACAACAGACAGTCTATTGCGTTCTTACCCGATATATTACAGCGATTCAACAAAATAATTTTTCTGTAATAATATTCTTCTAACGATTCCCCAAATCGCGCTTTACAGGCCAACATTTCAGTCAATAGTCGCCCATAATTCTCATCACTTGGAAAAGCTGATTTCAGTTTTTCCTGCCACTCAGACCATGAAAACAGGAGACTTGGTAATCCTTGATACCATTGTTGTGCAAGGCCTACTAACTTCGGTAAGGCATAATGAATTGTTTGTCGTTCAGTCCAACCATAAATTTGCGCGCATTCGTTAACCTTCAATAACCATGTACTAATAGTCTGTGTCCGTTTAGCCGGATCGTATTCAGGTATAACATTCATAGTGGGAAATCTTTCATTATTGCCTCCCGCTTTCATAGTCTGAATGAGTTCTTTAAATTGTGTAGCAAAATCTATCATTTCCTTATTATTAACTGATGAGTTAAGCAATTCCGGCGAAGCTGTATCTGTAGGGGTCATCTGGCTAGATTCAACTGGTGTGACTGACTGGGGTTCACCTGATTGCAATCTGTTCAGCACGTGCTCGTGCTGACGGCGAGAAGAACTGGGTGACCTTCGCCGATGAGATCTCGAACGCCTCACCTTCCTGCTCTTTCTATGCCGGCTACGGCTGCTGCGATGCCCCGAGTGCCGACGTCGTTGGCGCTCTGGAGTACAGCTGTCATCTTCTTCATACGACTCGTCTCTTTTTCGTTTACGAGAAGGTCCTGGACTCGACTCTTTTCCACTTGCCATGATTGTAACTGCAAAAGTCCACCAAAAGTGAATGTTCTAAAAATATAACTGGGTCGCATATGGTTGATAACTTATTACGAATTTTAATTACTCGTAATAACTTGTAAGACTTTTATAATTAGTACAAATATTAAAGTAGTCTTTGTAAACTCAAAAAAAAAACAATGAAATTACCGTAAACTCTTACATACAACCTTGCTTATTGCAATGTTCAACTTTCTTCATCATTTGTAAATCTATAATCTCTTACAGATGATGTAACCTGATGTAAACAACAGTAAACTACTATTCATATTAAAATCTACTTAAATTGGAAAATTGAAAATTTGTAACAATTTGTAAACTCTGTGTAAGAATGTTGTGAAATACTGTAAAACACTGCATTTAACATATACTATGGATATTTGATATTTTTAGAACATTTGTAAATTTGTAAACTTTTGTAATTTTGTGTAAACTTATGTAAAATAATAAATATACACACAGAAACCCTAATCAATAACTATTTCATCGATTTCCAACATTTGTAAATTTGTAAAATTTTGTAAACTTTTGTAAATTCATTGTAAACTACTCTAAACACTATATTAAACATGCCTTAATGCAATCTGAGTCTTTCGGAACATTTGTAAATTTGTAAACTTTTGTAAATTTTTGTAAACTTGTGTAAAATACAAGATATACACACAAACACCCTAATCAATAACGATTTCATCCATTTCCAACATTTGTAAATTTGTAAAATTTTGTAAACTTTTGTAAATTCATTGTAAACTACTATAAACACTATATTAAACATGCCTTAATGCAATCTGAGTCTTTCGGAACATTTGTAAATTGTAATTTTTTTGTAAACTTGTGTAAAATACAAGATATACACACACACCACCCTAATCAATAACTATTTCATCGATTTCTAACATTTGTAAAATTTTGTAAACTTTTGTAAAATATTGTAAAACACTGTATATGACACACACTAACGCAATTTGTGACTTCCAGAACATTTGCGAATTTGTAAACTTTTATAAACTCATTACAAACAACTGTAGATTAATGTAAACAACAGTTATAAAGTTATGTGTGCTTTACACTTAATTATCTTTACTAAATGTCTATACTCATTTACTAAACAATTACACGTAATCAAGATATATATTAAAAATAAGCGAGAATGTAATTGTGTACCCTCTAACAAAAAAACGATTTGTTTCGATCAAAGCGCTTAAACCGTTTGTTCCATATCAATACTTATCAGTGCTATTTCTATGCAAAATGATGTAGAACCGTTTAAGGGTTATCATAATTAATTGAAAATAACTACAGTTATTACTAACACAAAAAAAAATTTAAAAAAATAAATAAATAAACAAATATATCAAATTAGAAAGGCCAATAATTTGCGATTACATACCTTCAAGGGCGTAAGTTTTTTCACCAAGGTTTTTATACGAGAACCTCGACTAATCCCGCCTTCTGAACTGTGGAACGACAGTTCAATAAAAGAATCCGTTATCTCAGCAAGGCGTATATTTACGTAGTCTCCGGCACAATTAACTAATTTTACATAAAATCACAATGTTTGGCTTTTACAAAGTGACAACTCGATCTGTCCTCGTTCGTAACCTCACTCGTTCTGCCTCCCAACCGTACCGCCAGTTGCCGCCATCTTGCCTGCTCGCCCGCGTTACGATTCCAGGTGGCGCGACCAATTGGGAGCCAGCGCGAGAAGTCGAATACTCACTTCCGTTACTTATTAAATGAATATATTTTGATAAACAGTCTTCACACTGTTTATCAAAATATACAGAAAATTAAATTACATATTTTAATAATTAATTATAACTATGAAATGCTAACAGTTGAGATAAAATGCCAATGGAACTTTAATAAATAATAAATAAAAAAATATTATAGGACATTATTACACAAATTGACTAAGTCCCACAGTAGGCTCAATAAGGCTTGTGTCTTTGATGTCAAAAAGCCAGAAGAGGTTTCTAGCATATATGTACTTATGACATTTAAGCGCGAACGTGTTGTCATACTGATATTGATGATAGAATATAAGGTTTCATATTTTTCTCCTAAGCTGGAGCGGCTTGCAAAATGGGAAAATGTTATAAGGGAGTGGGAGTCACGTAGGTAGGTACTTCAGTACTCGTATTTACGTTGTGTTGTGTTTTATAGGGTTCTGTACCTCGAAAGGAAAAAAGGAAGCTTTGATTAAAAAAATCATTATAGGTAAAAGCCTTTATTTAAAAAAAAAAATATACGAGGATAATATATTATGTATTTACGAGTATAAAAATAAAAACGTAATCGCTGAGTTCCCTCAAGCATACTATTGCTTATTTTTAGAAATAATTTTCATATTTTTAGATTTCGAATCGATTCGAATTCGAATTCGAGACAGGATTGGAATCGATAAAGTTCTTAGAGAATTACCTAATCTACACGCTTCTTAAGATAAGATAAATGTTTATTTGCAAGAATGTAGGTACATGGGTTACAAGATGTTAGGGTGATTATTCGGGTTTCCATTTACATTCAGCCATTTATTGGCTTGCAAAATTGTGTCGCATTTTATACACACAGTAAATTAAGGTGCAATAGGTTCAGAAAACGGATTTAAATCTAGTCGTAACGCTTTTTTGGTTCACAATATGGTTGCCATCAATTTAATAAGTAATTTTGAGGCCTTTCTCTAGGGAATTCATCGATTCGAATTCTGTGTTTCTGACTTTTGCTCGATAGAAAAAATCCCGAGCATAGGTCTAAAATGCACTTTAATTGTTTTTTTTACACAAAATCTAAAGATATTAAAATTATTTCTAATAAAAAAAACCGGCCAAGTGCGAGTCGCACTCGCACAGGAAGGGTTCCGTACCGTACCATTATCTATAAAAACGGTCACCCATCCAAGTACTGACCCCGCCCGACGTTGCTTAACTTCGGTGATTGGATGAGAACCTCGAGATTGGAAAGAAATATTTATTTTATTCTGTTTTTAGTATTTGTCGTTATAAAGAGAATATATAATACATAATCTGTAGAAATTTCAACTGGCTAACTATCACAGTTCATGAGATACAGCCTGGTGACAGACGGACGGACGGACGGACGGACGGACAGCGGAGTCTCAGTAATAGGGTCCCGTTTGATCCTTTGGGTACGGAACCCTAAAAATGAGCAATATTATGCTTGAGGAAACTTAGCGACTACGTTTTTAAAACTCACAAATATTTAACTCAAGAAACATAATACCCGCGCTCCCGGGCACGCACTTCTATCTCGCTCTCGCTTATGCTCATTGAGAGTGAGCGAAGAACACGAACTTACTGCATCTTAAAATTTGACGATATTTTAGTCTCAATATAATCCGGGTTTGCGATAACGCTGTCGCGTTTTGTTATTTTTTTTTAGATTACGATACCTAGAATATCAAAACAAATAAATAGAATAGGTATTGCTCATAGCGCCTGAAGCTTTGTCTACGCAAATCCTCGTTTCTTCTGATTCTGTACAAACTAAATACCTATGAAGAATTAAAGTCAACAAAGGGTTGTTCTGTCTGCAAACCTGCGGATCAGTCATTTTCACCAACACTGGTACTGGTTCCAATACGGTATCCATAGATTAATTTATTCGGGATTGACTAGTGCTTATAATATATACAGGCGTGAAATGTAGTATATGTATATATACTACATTCTTTCTCGTGTCGAATGATGATCCGTATGACAGTTCTTTTAATTCCGTTTTGGTTGACTTAAATTAAAAAAAAAATGAAAATATGTGTTTTTACCATATTTTTATCAATGCTACATTTTTAAATTAATGAATATGCTACATTTCGTGCGTTCAGTCTCGTTTAACGACCTGTCTGGCCTAGTGGGTAGTGACACTGCCTATGAAGCCGATGGTTCCGGGTTCAAATCTTGGTAAGGGCATTTATTCGTGAGGATGAGCACGGATATTTGTTCCCGAGTCATGGCTGTTATATTTATATATTATATATATCGTTGTCTATGTGCCCACAACACAAGCCTTATTGAGCTTACTGTGGGACTTAGTCTAATTGTGTAATATTTTCCTATATAATATATATATTTTTTATTTTTTAATATATATATATATATATCTTTGATACGGTATAGGTATTGGCCTAGTGGGTAGTGACTCACTATCCGTGATTGATTGATAACCAAGGGATGAAAGGCACTGATACCTGTCGAGGCAGTTTGGGCGGTATAACGCAGTGAGAGCGCCAATATTCCGAGACTGAAATGCCGCCTATCCGAGTTAAACACTACTCTCATTTCGTATACGAGGAAATTAAAATACATGTGTATTAAAAAAACAACAAAGTATTAACTTACATAGTACTTCTTAAGGGTACTTTCAATTAACGCTTTAGGTAAAAGTATTATTATTTATAGAAGGGTGTTGGGGTGTTAAATATCAGAATTGTAGCTTAACTAGCAGCTAATCTCAACCTTATAACCGTTACATAAGGCTCATTTTCAAAATGACTCGCTCAGGCTGAGAAGTCTTGCAAGAACCATGATGTGGTGTCTGTTCTTGAAATTGTAAGTTTGCTTATATGTTGAGTTTTACAGTTTAACACAAAACATAAATTATGAGATTCCCAGAGAAAATATCTGGCTTTGGCCTTAATTTCTGACTTTATTGGGATACAATTCTGCCCTAAGATTTGTCGATGGAAACAACCCTATTATTAGTCCTTAAGCTCAATATGTTTTGCATTGTGGGCAGTAGACGATCATATATGTAATAATAAATAAGTAACTTAGTAAATTAATTTTGTATTAATCAAATGAAAAGAAAATCTTCATTTCAGGCCATTAATGACCCATAAATAAATACCTTTGAAAATGAAAATGAAAATGAAAATGAAAATGATTTTATTTCATAACTGTTGGGTACACATATGACAATCAAGGTTGGGTCTTCCTAGTAGGTAAGAAATACCTGTGTCAGGAAGTCCCGCTCCTCCATAATAAACAATGGTTGTTTGTAACAATTGTAACTATCTGATTAATAATCTATAACTTAAAAACTAGAAGTACTCATTACGACGACAGAGCAGTTGTAGTAATAATAATAGCCTTACGGCTAAATAGGAACCTGTAGTTGGGTGCGTCTGTGTGTGTGTGTGTGTGTGTGTGTGTGTGTGTGTGTGTGTGTGTGTGTTTGCGCGCGCGTATGTGTCTGCGTGTGTGCATGTAAATGTTTAACTAATGTTACAATTTCATTTTATGTTATGTACTTGCTTAAATAAAGAATATTATACAGAATTACACAGTTTGTTTTATTTAGCATAGATTTACAAATTAGTTAAGGGCAAGATTAAGTAGAAGTTCAGTGTCTTCATAACTAAGTATTTTCAACCATTCCACTACGGATTTTTTACAATTATGTATTCTCTGTTCGTATATATTAATTTTTACATTTATTTTGTTGTAAAGGTAAGCGGATTGTGTCTTGTACTGCCTTTTAGCAAACAAGGATTTATATGTTGTGAGTGGGGCAACAATGTTCATTCTTCTTCTTGAAGGCTGCGTAGGAGTGAATTTTAGCGTTTGGTGTAATTTTAGTATTGTACGGAGGACATACAGCCTTCGCATAGATAATAGGCCACTAGTCTGATACAGTTCATTTGTGGGAAACCTGTATGGCCTGAAGTACATTACTTTTAATAAACATCGTTGCCCCCTCTCAACTTCCAAGAATTTGGATTTGGTTGCGCCGCCCCAGACAGTAATGCAGTAGGACATGATGGATTCCGCTAGTGTTGTGTAAAGTTGGTCAAGAAGGGTCTTGTTGGCAACATGTCTTAGCATTTTAAATATCCATACAAGCTTTCTTATCCTACAGTTCACAAACTCAATATGTGGATGCCATGAGAGGCGCTGGTCTAATAAGACCCCAAGGTATTTTGTGGAACTAACCCTCTCAATATCCTTACAGTTACATAATATACTATTGGTACGTGAACAGGTGTGTATTTTGAGGTTTAAGTTGATCTGTGGTTGCGTGCTATTGTACCTAGAAAAACATACGTAGTTTGTTTTATTGACATTTAATGTTAGAAGGTTTGATTTCAACCAGGAGGATATCTTGCTAAGTCCTGCATTAGCACTCTCGAACACCGCCTCCCAAGAGTCCCCATCGAAGACGATGACTGTATCATCAGCATAAGCCTGGATGCTACCATGGTTAATATTTTGGGTAATCAAGTCGTTAATATAAATTAAAAATAATGTGGGTCCCAAAATACTTCCCTGGGGGACACCAAAAGTGATGGTAACTTCGTTACTTACATAATTACCCACTTTGGTTTTTTGAGTGCGACCCTGTAGGTAGTCACTTAGCAAACTGAGGGGGACTCCCCTGATGCCAACAAGCTCCATCTTGTGTACAAGTGTTGAGAGAGAGACGGTGTCAAAGGCCTTCTTTAAATCAAGAAATACAGCCAGACATTTTTTTCCAGATTCTAATTTGTCAACAATTAAGTTTGTAAGTGATAGAATCGCATCTTCTGTCGATTTAGATCGCCTAAAGCCAAATTGTAAGTCAGAAATGAGGTTAAATTTTTCTAAGTATGTTATTAATCTATTATTAATTAGCTTCTCAATTATTTTAGAAATAGCTGGGAGTACAGATATGGGCCTGTAGTTGTTGACGTCGTCTCTCTCTCCACCCTTGTACACAGGGGAGACAATAGATTGTTTAAGTGGGCCGGGGAAGATACCAGTGTTAAAACAGAGATTAGCTAAGTGACTAATAACAGGGGCAACATTGTTATTTAGTAGTTTGAGAAATTTAGTGGGTATGCTGTCCCAACCAGGAGCACTTTCCGATTTTAGGCTCATGATGATGGCGAGCACTTCGTAAGGGTCAGTGTCCAATAAGACAAAGGATGAAGTCATGGACAGGGGCTGGTCTAGACATATCAGATTATCAGCTGAGTTATTCGTGTTGTTGATATCCTCCGCAAGTTTTTTGCCGATCTCGGCGAAGAAGTTGTTTACAGATGTAACAGAATCGGTTGGGGATAGATTGATATTAAGTAGTTCTGTATTCGTATTTTTTGTAGACTTATAGTTAGTTATCTTTTTTATTGTTTTCCAAAGATTTTTAGAGTTTTTAGCTGCACTAGTCAATTGTTCTTTATCTACACACATATCATAAACCCCCTATGATGCCTTCAAAATCCGTAAATAATGGCCAATATTACGGTAAACTGTTTTGTTACAAGAAATTTCTTATCTGTGATGATGTTGTAATTGCTTCATAACTACATCAAAATCGATTTGGTTATACATTCAAATTTGGAACATCTCTGAAAAAAAAATCGATTTGCCCTCTATTCTAATATCAATCGAGATGCCTTTTTGTTCGAAATGAAATGTCAATCGCATACAATTTTGACATATCTCGCATGTTAGTTTGTATTGAATGATACGGGAATAGGCCCCCGACCCTAGTTCTAAAACTACGAATGCGTGACGTGCGTGAAAAAAGTTTTCATTTACCGCCATTTCACGTACAGTTTATCTTTTAATTCGTTTTAAGTAAAAAATTAATATGTTTTGTTGTTTTTAAAGTATCTATAGCAAAAGGTGCGTGTAAAATGAGCGAACTTTTCTTTGTGGCTTTGTACCTCCGAATCATATTTTTACATAATTATGCATTCTGCCTAATTCTGGATATCGCCATGGGCTGCTTTTGCCCGCCGAGAAATACTGCCTGCAAAAATTCTTATAGCAACTAGAAGTAGCCGTAGAGATGTAGTTACTATGTAAAATTCATTAGAGTAGCTTAACATTTAACTTTTTGGACTGTTGAAGTTGCAGATCGATACATTATGTTTTTTATTTACTTAGGTCTTCGTATTATTTTTGCGCACGCGTTCAACAAGACGAAATTTAAACCCGACAATAGAAGGAGCCTTCGCTACTTACCAGTGGCGGCGCGTCACAAATATTCGTAGGGAACCCGGACTATTTTTGATTTCCTTTTCTTCATGAAATGAACCGATCATGAAAGTACTCAACAGGCTGAAATTAGACAAGCCAGTGGGAATCGAGTTCTTTGAACGATCCGCCACTGCTACTTACCCGCTCCGGCGCTCGCAGCGGCTCAACTCCACCCTGGACTCCAGGTAATTTGGCTCTTGAAGCTAATTTAGACTATGTAACTGGCCTTCAAATGATACATAATTTTATCCGAACTATTTGTTATCATTGTGACCAGTTACTGGCTCCAGCGGTGGTTGGTCCCCAGCCGCATGATAGCAGTGGACTACCGATGGCAGACGAAACAGTTTCCGTGCTAGGGAACAGTACCCCTAGTATAAATAAATTCGATTTCGAAACGTGACGTATGCGTTTGCGTTTAGTCTCATTTTGGCTGGATTTAGAAAGAGCGCGCCAAGCGGGACGTTTTGGAAACTCAAAATCCTATACAAAATGAGACTTAACGCAAACGCGTTCGTCTATCTAAACCCTTCACTAGTACAGACAAGCCTACAACGTATTTGCCTATGACTTCATTTGTTGTTGGTCTTAGGGCACCCTGGAGGTTCATTTAGGACCTATGACGCCTATATGTTTTGAGCAAATGTCTTGGCTTTGTTTGCGTAGAATAATAATTTCAGTGGTTAAACTGTCATGTCCTTCCCCTTCCAAATTTCATTAAATATGTAACAGGCAGACAGTTACTTTCGCATTTATAGTATTAGTAGTAGACATGGGCCACCGCCTACGGCCTCTGTTTATCTAGACCATTATCTTAAAGACCTAGCCATTGTTTAGAATTAATGGCGCCTTATCGTTAAAATTATCAGATTTGCATTACCTATTTTAATGACTCACGTATGTGAATTGTCTTAATGTGCCTTTTATTATTTAATTAAAATAACCATCAATATTTTGTAATCGCAATTGCACATTGTGTACGGTCACGTCTGAAAATATCGATACGAAAAAAGTGCCAAACATATCTATACACGACTTTATTGCCCATATATTAAGGTAGTGTACTTATACATATTTTTGGCATATTTTTCATATCGATATTTTTAGACGTGACTGTACGCTGTAACTAACGGCCCGATTCGAACTTTAAGTTACGTCAGAAATTTCCTCAAGTTACGATATGGATTGGATATGTCAGTGTCAAAAATATTTTTTTTTGTTTATAGAAACGTGTCACTTTTGACACTAACATATCTAATCCATATCGTATCTTTATTAAATGTTTGACGTATCTTAAAGTTGGAATCGGGCCGTAAGTAAAGTTTCTAAGTATTTTTATTTTCTTATTTAATGCATGTTAATTATAAGATGTAACGTTTTGAAAAGATGTGTCCCGCCGAGTTTCTTGCCGGTCCATATTGGGATACCCCCCTCAAGTGAACCAGTCGGAAACTAACATACAACATCGTTACGTATCTTAGTGTGTACCACACACTATATCATAGTACAAAGAGTGGGGAAGTAGGTTATCTTCATACAAACGCACCGCGCGCTGCTTGTATTGTATGTGTGCGCCATAGTATCTTTACGTCGCCGCACGCACACTCAAACAAAAGCCCCGACTGGCGCACTGAGAAACGGGTCGAGATTTTGTTTGAGTGTGCGTGCGGCGACGCATAAATACTATGGCGCACACATACAAGCCGCGCGCGGTGCGTTTGTATGAAGATAACCTACTTCCCCACTCTTTGTGACTTACTTGACTTATTGTCCTATGTCCCCTAGATGGGGCAGAGGGCGTCCACAGTGCGCCGCCATCTGGATCGGTCTTGAGCTTCGTGCTTGAGTTCGCTCCAAGTCTTCCCAATAGCCTTCGCCTCTGCAATTATAGTCCGGCGCCAGGTCTGCTTTGGACGGCAACGTTTCCTTTATCCTTGGGGATTCCAGTCTAGGGCTTGCCTCGGTATGTGTTTAGGATCCCTTCGGAGTGTATGCCCAATCCAACTCCATTTCCGGCGCTTGATCTGCTGGTCGATCGGGGTTTCATTGCAGCATCTCCAGAGGCTGGCATTAGAGATTTTCTCGGGCCAGTATACACCGAGAATGCGGCGGAGGCAGTGGTTAACACAGACCTGTAGCTGGCGCGAGATGTCTTTTGTAACCTTCCACGTCTCGCATCCATATAGCAATACGGTTTTTACGTTTGATCGGAATATTCTGAGCTTGACTCTCCGAGTCAGTTTACTTGATTGCCATACGGGTCGGAGCCGTGCGAAGGTTGCTCTTGCTTTGGCTATTCTCGAAGCGATGTCTTCTTCGGGCCCTCCAGTTTCTGACACAACGCTCCCGAGGTAAGTAAATTTGTGGACTTGCTCCACAGCCTCTGTGCCAATAAGGAGCGGCACGGTACTTGCCGCTACGTCCAGCTGCGAACGCAGCCCGCTAGGTCAATGATATGTTTTTGATGTGAGATGTCATATAATAATAATAATAATAATAAAATACTTTATTGTGCACTACAAAGAAACATACATGTTACAAACAAAAAAAAAAGGACATAAGTAAGTAGGTAACAACAGGCGGACTTATCGCTAAAAAGCGATCTCTTCCAGACAACCTTCAGATAGCGATTCAGTGGCTAGAAATAAAGTTATTGGGCAGTGCAAAACCACATAAGTATAAAGTTTATAAAATAAGTAAATAGAAACTACAAACAATGAGAAATAAACTACATAAACTACATATATTATATAGGCAACAATAATACACTACATATATCTACACAAAATACATAAATACATAATGAGTAATCAAGCAAGAGAAAAATAACGACCAGGTAAGAAAAAGATAGTGTAAGGAGCATGACTAAGAGAGAGATAAATAGTGTTCTTTTAAACGTGTTTTAAAAATGGGTAGGGATTGAGCACGTCTTATGTCAATGGGCAAAGCATTCCACAACCTTACAGACTGGAAAGTGAAGGATTTGAGGTAGAATTTAGTAGACGAACGAGGAGGAGCAAGAAGGAGATTCTGAGAACACCTGACAGACGTAAGAAAACTAAACCGCTTTTTAAGGTATTCAGGAGTATTGGGAATAAATAGAGTGCTATAGAGTAGAGACAGAATATGAGTATTACGTCGGAAACGGATCGGTAACCACCTGAGCTGTGACCGGAATCTGGAGACATGATCAAATTTCCGTAGCCCAAAAATGAAGCGAATGCACACATTTTGAAGCCGTTCAACCTTGTTCAATTGCTCTTCGGACAGATCGAGATAAGAGATGTCGGCATAGTCTAAAATAGGAAGAAGAAGCGATTGAGCCAACGCAGTTTTAGTTGAAAGTGGTAGAAAGTTGCGGAGACGCCTAAGAGATCCCACAGCGGCAAAAATTTTACGACCAACTTCATTAAGTTGCGGACCCCAAGAAAGAGTACGATCCATAATCACGCCCAGATTCTTTACTTGGGACGAGTACGGGATATGAACCCCATCGAATAATATAGGGGGCAGACTCTCAAAGTTCACCTTAGCTATGTTCTTAGGGCTACCAATAATAATAGTTTGGGTCTTCGTAGGATTAACTCTAATTCCATAGCAAGAACTCCAGTATAAAATGCGTTCCAAATCAGAATTGGTGGTAAGGATCAGAGAAGGTAGATCAGCAATTGGGCACTGAGAATAAATTTGGAGATCGTCGGCATACAAATGATAAGAAGAAAGGAGGTTAAGAGAAATAGAATTAATAAAAATAGAAAAGAGAAGGGGAGACAACACGCCACCCTGCGGGACGCCAGCTAGCGTGTTGCACCACGATGATCGAACGTCATCTATTTTAATACGTTGCCGACGACCTTCCAAGTAACTGCGAAACCACCCAGACGCCGCAGGAGATATATTGAGAGTACTTAGCACCCCTAATAGTATATCGAAGTCTACAGTATTAAATGCGTTGGTGAAATCAAGCAATGTCAGTATCGTTAGCTTTCCGTTATCCATTCCTGAACGGATGTCGTCAGTAATTTTAACTAGAGCGGAGACCGTACTGCAACCAGATCTGAAACCAGACTGAAATGGATTAAGGAGGGAGTTTCTATTTAAAAACGAAGTAAGTTGATAGTGCACTAGACGCTCTAAGACTTTGGAAAGAAATGGCAAGATAGAAATAGGCCTAAAGTCAGGGAAAGAAGACGGATTAGATTTTTTAGGAATGGGAATTACATCAGCATCTTTCCAAATGTTAGGGAAAGAAGAAGAAGAAATGGAAGAGTTAAAGATGCTGGTAATTATAGGGACAAGAAGGTCAAGAAGCGGAATGATCATGTTACGGCCCACACAGTCGACACCAACGGCATTCGAGGAGATGTTCCGGATATTCTTCTCGACATCGCTATTAGTGACCGGCGTAAAAGAAAAGGGAGGAAATCCTGGTGTTGGAGAAGAAGAAAGACGAGTAAGAGTTTCAGCCTTAACTGGACCGCTAAAGAGAGCAGGCGAAGAAAAGTGCAAATTTAGGAGGTCGATATCAAAATCATTAGGAACTGAAGTACTGCTAGATTTACCAACTCCATAGGACTTGAGAAATTTCCAGATTTTAGCTGGCTCACCCTTTACCACTGACTCATGAATATGGTGCCGCTGTGCGTCACGGCACACCGTACTACAGCGATTACGTAAACCGTGGTATTTGGCTTTGTTCCTGTCCGTGGGTTTCAATTTAAACTTACACTTAGCTAAATTCTTCTTTGCGATTAAAGCCCTAATTTCATCGGACAGCCAGGGAGCTGGCAGATGTTTAATTTTTACAGGTCGAATTGGAGCATGAGTATCGTAAAGTTGAATGAGGAGGGAATTAAAAATCGCCACTTTGTCATCTACAGAGCTAGCATCAGCGATCACGCCCCAATCAATTTCACAGGCATCTTCACGAAGCTTAACGGTATCAAGCCGACTAAAATTGCGCTGGAGGACAATTTTTGGTTTGGGTTTTGGGGGACGAATTTTGTAGGAAAGGAAAAGTAGGTCGTGATAAGAAAAGGCTAAAGCAGAGTGTTGACTGTACTTCGCAACAAGAGAAGGAGACGAGACAAGAGTAAGGTCAAGAAGTGAAGAAGTACAGTTTGGAAAGTGGTGTGTGGCATTGGACGGTAAAATAGCAAGGTTACATGCTTCCACGAGAGATTTCAATGACCTTGAACGGAAATCATTTTTTAAAAGACAAGTGTTAAAATCTCCCATGATAACATGATGATCATAAGACGGAATGAGATCTTCAAGTACCTTTTCAAAAGAAGAGAAATAATCAACATGTAGAGAGGGTGAGTAAAAAACTCCAAGAAGGATTTTAGCGTGAGAAATATTTAATTCGATGAAAAGGAATTCAGCGGCGTTTATGCAAGAGGTTGAGGCGGTGATGATAGAATACGGAATATGAGACCGAAGGTAGATGGCCACGCCACCACCACCTTTACCAATGCGATCATTACGAATTAAATGAAATCCCGGCAAAGAATAGGAGGTTGAAGGCAAACAAGGTTTAAACCAGGATTCCGAGACAAGGATAGCATGAATTCCGGAGAGATCGAAGGTAGTTAAAAAGTCGTTATAATGAGCGGGAATGCTTTGCGCATTAATATGTATGTTAATTTCTTTTAATTGTCAATAAAACTACATTTCCTTTAATTTCCCAAAAAGGGATTTATTATTTCTTTATCCAAAGTGTAGTCCCACACGACAAACATGTCCGATGACACTCTGCCAAGATTTGTGCGATTTGATTCCGCTAAGTAAGACGAGATAGAGTGCATCTATGGAGGTACGTGCGTAGACAAGACATACGTCATATGCCTGAAATATATTAATACAAGAAGGACCCGAACCACGACATCATTACTCATGTGTTTATTTTAAAGAATATCTGCGCAAGACGAAATTACCAGGAATTCTCCTAATGTGCACTTTACCTGTCCTTACTTTACCTCTGGAATACACGCCGACGGGTGGCGCGGAAAACAGTCGCCACTGTCGTCCAAAACAGACTCATTCAAGGCTTTTACATTTTGATCGTGCCAAATTTGTAAGTTAGTCCCTTCTTTGACTACACATGCGTTTGCAGTTCTTACTCTCATTAGAAGTTTGTACAGATTACCCTCTCTGATGCTGACAGCTTTGCCGCTCTTGTCTTTAGATGCGCTTGTCCTTGTCGGCTACCTCAATGTAACCGTGGTCTAAGGCTGAACCAGCTGAGAAAAGGTTTTGACCTGCTTGCGGTACATACCACACGTTAGTAAGGTGAGCACGATTCCATTTGCCATGTACAGACATTTCTACGTCAACAATTCCTTGGCCATAAGCATACATAGCCCGATCATCTCCAAGTCGCAGTACGCTACAACATTTTTATTTTCACCACTTAGATGGTTTGCAGTCCTCAACTGTGCATTTCTCTAGAAACTTCCTGCCTCATACAGCTAAACTATGAAATGATCTGTCGCCTGCGGTATTTCCGGACCAATACGACATTTAAAACTTTAAGAAAACAGCGTATTCCAATCTTAAAGGCCAGCACTGAACTTACAACCCCTATGGTTTAGCAGGTGTCCATGGGCGGCGGTAATCGCTTACCATCAGGTGTGACGTCTGCTCGTTTGCCTCTTATATCATAAAAAAAAAACAAAGAAGAAAAATCTCGCGCGTTCAAGAGTTCCGTTTTGGTCAACATCAGTAGTTCCACTTCATTAAATGCCACTAGTGGAAAAGTTCTTGGTTATAAAAGCGTGGAACATCTTTATTCAATTGAATTATTAATGTTTAATCAATTTGAATGGCTGATACTACGCTATGAATGCCATAAATTTAATCGAAACGAGAAAGGAAAGTTGCTAGTTTTGTCTATACATGGTGCTCACTAGGAACCCGAAAGATTTTAACAGTGTATTACTGATCATATTTAAGCTTACCATTATCTAACTGCTATTATACAGCATCGTACTTTAATGTGTACCAAGGATGCTGGTTTAGATAATTTCTCATTTAGGTATCGTTTGTTTGTCGTGTAATTGACAGAAGCAGCTCGATTCGGGCAACCAATGTCACTTTGACGTTAGAAATATCGTAAATAGATCTTATAGGGACCGTGCGCATTGGAGGGTCTGCCATCTTGTCGCCTGAATCGGAACCATAAACATGTATGGTTAAAATCCCGATAAGGGCATTTATTTGTATAATGAGCACAGATAATTTTGTTCCTGAGTCTTGGGTGTTTTCTATGTATTTATAAATCGTTGAATACCCACAACACAAGCCTCTGCCTCTTAAGCTTACTGTGGGGCTTAGTCAATTTGTTAAAACACATATTTGAATAAATCTTACAATAAATCTGTTTTAACCTTTTTAACCAATTACTGATTTATCCGCACTGTAGGTCCAACGCCAAAGACGGATTAATCCGTCATAGACCACAGAGCAACATAGACCTAAGTTCATATACATAAAGTTCAATTTCAGTTTTTACACTTTGACATGGCATCCGAGTGACAGCTTTTGTGTTTGACACGGCATTGAAAAAGATTAAAAGACCATCTTTTTTATTTAAAAAAACTAGTAACTTTAAATCGTAAACCATACTTAGCTGCAGTAGTAACTGCAAGGCATAGCTTACTCTTATAAGGAGGACGAGAGAATGGCTAACTAAGAACTAGAAGAAGAAGAAGAGATCTAAGAACTATGAAGAGGTCTCAGACAGACAATTGTGTATGTTTACTCTTGAAATTGTCAGCACCTTAAAGAATTAAGTGAGAATGATGTATTATTAACACGGTATAAAGGGGCCCTCTGATTACCAGTTCGTCGATATCGGCCTGTCTGTTAATATAATATTAATAATATTAATAAATAAATAATAAATAAATAAATATTATAGGACATTATTACACAAATTGACTAAGTCCCACAGTAAGCTCAATAAGGCTTGTGTTGAGGGTACTTAGACAACGATATATATAATATATAAATATTTATAAATACTTAAATACATAGAAAACACCCATGACTCAGGAACAAATATCCATGCTCATCACACGAATAAATGCCCTTACCAGGATTTGAACCCGGGACCATCAGCTTCGTAGGCAGGGTCACTACCCACTAGGCCAAACCGGTCGTCTCGTAGGCAGGGTCACTACCCAAAATTACACTTGTCTGTTTTTTATTTATTTATGTTATTCGTGATTGTCAGCTTTTGCAAATAACAGACAGGCTGATATCATCCGGCGAACGTGTGCCAAAAGATATTTTAAATTCAATATTTACAAAAATATGGTCATTATAGGTCCCCTAAAAGTAGTTTAACATGTTCTTATAATCCAAAAGAATTTATTGGGATACAATTATGCCCTAAGATTTGTAGATGGAAACAACCCTATTGCGTTGCACAAATGTGGGCACCCGCCACACATGATTTTGGGTGTGTCATACTCAGGGCTAACACAGATTCATTTCTGTGAAAAAGGTGTGAAAACCGGAAACTGGAAACCGTTCTCGAACCAATAGTGAAGCCCTTAAGCCACACCCTATTTCAAAACCAGCCATGGATCTTTGAACAGGACTCAGCTCCTGCACATAAGGCAAAAACAACTCGAGCCTGGTTTCGAAGGAACAAAAAGTATAATAAAGAACCTCTGGGATCCTCAGATATCGATTTTCATCTTAATCTGAGCTTAAATGCCAAAATTTAAAATGGCGTGCGTTTTCTAAAAATTTTACCTCGGAATCATAATAAAGGTCCTCTGGGATCCTCAGATATCGATTTTCATCTCAATCTGAGCTTAAAAGCCGAAATCAAAAATGGCGTGCGTTTTCTAAAAATTTGACCTCAGATTCACAATAATGGTCCTCTGGGATCAGCAGATATCGATTTTCATCTTAATCTGAGCTTAAATGCCGAAATTTAAAATGGCGTGCGTTTTCTAAAAATTTGACCTCGGAATCATAATAAAGGTCCTCTGGGATCCTCAGATATCGATTTTCATCTCAATCTGAGCTTAAATGCCGAAATCAAAAATGGCGTGCGTTTTCTAAAAATTTGACCTCAGAATCATAATAAAGATCCTCTGGGATCCTGAGATATCGTTTTTCATCTCAATCTAAGCTTAAATGCCGAAATCCAAAATGGCGTGCGTTTTCTAAAAATTTGACCTCGGAATCATAATAAAGGTCCTCTGGGATCATCAGATATCGATTTTCATCTCAATCTGAGCTTAAATGCCGTTGTTATTCTGTCCCGTCAGTCAGGGGACAAAAGTTGCACAATTTGTTAGAAGAAATTGTACACAACATCCTAGTAATATGCTTGATAGATGGCCCTTTATGGAAAGGGTTTATGACTACCACAAAAAAGGATGTTCAATGAATTAAAATGCCTTCAAATCAGGTTTTAGAGAGTGACCAGTATTGGCAGGAACAAGAGTATATTCGTTTTTACAAGACTGCTCCAAAAGATTTCAGTCTTTTAAGTCCCGAGTCAAATCCTTTATTGATCTTTTTTTAAACAGCACTCGAGTCTCCAAATAAAGATCCCATTAACAATTTTGTGGGTCTTATCTTAATACTAGATGCAGTTAACTTTAACCAGTTATTTAATTATAACTCCTATGGTAATTGAAATAAGATTCAAAATTAACGTTGTCTAGGTACCCTCAACACAAGCCTTATTGAGCTCACTGTGGGACTTAGTCAATTTGTGTAATAATGTCGTATAATATTTATGTCTTTCCCATCACGGAACAATGGTGCTCCGGACCTTTGGGAGGCGTGCGCGGAGCCGAAGCCAACACGTAGAGTCCCTTTTGACACTTTAATGAAATGTAAGGGGTACACCTAGCGGATGCTGCCCTTGCCCGTGTCATGTGAGGCACGCAGAGGCAGCACCCGCCAGGGTGTAAGGACTATTTGAGGGTTGATGGAATCTAAAATGAACTGGGCTATTGGGTGAAAGCGATGGACTAAATACTGGGCTATGGGATAAAAAACCGGACGCCTGCCTAATAAAACGGTATTCAATTTTATTTCCGGCAGACGGTGACTCGCCCCCACAAGATGGGCCCCCACAAAAAGCGACATCTAGGATGGCTCAAGGGCAACACCGGTGTGAGGGCTCAGGGGTGTCGAGAGGTGTACGCCGCTTTCTACCCAGTGGCTGTAATACTTCGGATTTTTTTGATTTTAAGCGTACGTTCAGATCTGGCGATAGCGCTACAAATGCTGCTGTTTGCAATTCGAAATAAGCATAATCATAAATAAACTAACAAAAACCGCGGCACAACCAGCTGACGATATTTTTAATTCGCAATAATCAATACGGACCAGTATACAAATAATTAAGAAATTTTGCGGATAGTAGGAGAGACGGGCAAGTTTTAGCCGATCCGAATACAACGGACTAGAAGCACTTTTTAGGGTTCCGTAGCCAAATGGCAAAAAACGGAACCCTTATAGATTCGTCATGTCCGTCTGTCTGTCCGATTATGTCACCGCTACTTTTTACTGTAGCAACATTAATCAAGATGCATTGGTAAGCGTAAAGTATTATGTGCCATTTCTTTCAGTGTCATTTTCATAATTTATGCCATTTTCGAAGTTACCCCAATGCACCTTTTCGCCGGACAATTTCTGCTGCCTTGCTCCTAAGAGGGACAGAGAAAGAACGTAATTACACCTTTCCTTATCCCTCTCAGCAACAAAAGCCCGACGAAAAGATAGATGTAAAAGGAGTACCTAAAAGTACCTTGTCTCAATAATTTTTAATTTAGACGCATATAAAAATGTTCCACAATTCAAAGTTATCTAGCAAAACGTCATTAAACATTATCTATTTCTCATAGACATACCTACCCAAACGTTATTTTGGAACGATAAGGGCTAAACCTCTGACACTCTTATCAGTTTCCAAAAACACTGTCCAACAACCAAATAGACTTATCTCCATACAATATACAGCGCACATATGACCAATTGGTTTTGAGCCGTCGAAACGCGGGGCTTAAAAGTATTGAGCGTAACTTTATACAAATTATTAGATAGTTAAGACGTTTTGAAGTTGAAATAGCTGTGTATATTCGATAGCGCTATCTGTTTTTCGAGTCGACGGTCGACATTTGTCGGGCATGCCGCCGTCCCGGAGAGTCACTCAGGCATATCATTTCCGGTTGTTCTCATCTTGCTAACGGCGAGTACTTGCACAGACATAATCTCGTAGCCAGGATTATTCACCAGCAACTTGCTCTTCTATACGGCCTTGTGGACCGCGAAGTACCGTACTACAAGTACTCACCTGCGCCAGTTCTCGAAAATGGTCGTGCCACACTCTATTGGGATCGATCTATTATTACTGACAGGACTATTGTAGCCAATAAGCCTGACATCGTGATAATAGATCGATCGCAACGCCGGGCCGTGCTCGTCGACATCACCATCCCCCATGATGAGAATCTCGTGAAAGCCGAGAAGGACAAGTCCAGTAAGTACCTAGACTTGGCTCACGAGATAACCGCCATGTGGGATGTTGATTCGACGATCATTATCCCGATAGTCGTTTCAACGAATGGTCTCATAGCGAAGAGTCTCGACCAACACCTTGAGAGACTCTCGCTAGGTGGTTGGATCAAGGGTCAGATGCAGAAGGCGGTGATCTTGGACACGGCGCGGATAGTCCGTCGGTTCCTCTCTCTGCGGCCCTGACCACCGGCAGCTTGGGCCCTGCCCCGCTGCTGGCGGCACCCTAGGTTAGGTTTTTTATAATGTGTTTATATATATTTTGTATTGTTTTGTAAGTGTTTTTATATTTTACTTTTATATTCATATTATAAATGACCTAGCCTAAGACCAAAAAGAAATAAAGGGAAGAATAATAATAATAATAAGAATAATAATTATTTATTGTCACAAACATACAAGAATACAAAGACGTTAAAAGAAAAACAAACAAGTAGACACGTTGAATAGAAGAGCAGCAACAATAAAATTAACACATTAGTGTGACAAAAGGGATGGACTCAGCATTTGCTGTGTTACAGACTGGCTGTCACAGCGCTGGTTTTCAGTTCACCCCTAATTATAAGTAAATATTAAAATATATATAAGTATTTTAAAATTTATTAACAACTAAATCTAAGTTAACTTAGCAAGGGGGAAGCCATGAAAAGAAAAAAAAAGACTATTAGCTAGGGCAAGACATGAAAAAAAGGTACTGTTCATTAAGTGTTTCAGAGGTGCTTAAGTATTCTTCTTTTTATAGAGTAATATTGATTTCAGTTTAGTTTTAAAAGTATTTTGGGACACATTATTTCTAAGAGGTGGTGGCAGATCGTTCCATATTTTGGCTGCTGAGAATTTAAAGCTCCCTCTATACCCAACAGTTTTGTGGTGCGGTAAGGATATTTTATTTTGTATTTTACTGCGTGTATTCACATGATGCTCATCCTTTAACCAGTTAATTTTTTCATAAAAGTAGTCGGGTTTCTTGGTTGTTACAGTTTTTTGTATAAGACAGGATAAGTGCAATACTCTTCGGCCCGCCATTTTAAGTATACAGTTCTTATTAAGATATGGTGAGATGTGGGCTCTTTTTGGCACCGAGTAGCAGAATCGCATGCACGCGTTCTGTACTCTTTGTATAGCTTGGGCAGTTTTGGCAAATATTCTTGACCCGTAGACTGCATCACAGTAATTGAACTGTGACAGGACAAGTGATTCCACCAGCATTAACCTGACTGGCTCAGTTAAATGGTTCCTTACGCCATACAAAATTTTCAGTCTGTAGAACGCATTTCTGATTTTTGCATTGATGTGCTCGATGTAACGCAATTCCTCGTCAACTACAAGGCCCAAATTTTTTTGCGGCGGTATCATGGTCGCATTTTTTATCTTGTCATGTCATGCGTCACTGTCGCACTTACATCCTTGTTAGAACGTGACAGGCATGATGACAGATGATAAAAGCCGACCATCTTAGCGCTACTGTCATATAAATTATATGATATAATGTATAATTTTTAAGAAAATTGGTATTACGTAATACCACAAACGAATTGGCTCTACATATAAATCTATAATACCTATGAAGATGATAGAAGTTTAGTAGTGATCTAGAGATTGCTGAGGTTTGAACCGGAGACTACATTTTTTTAAAGATAAAGTCGCACATGTCGAAAGAACTCCGAGGTGAGCAGTCTCTTATCTAGAACATATTTGTCATAGAATCGTGAATCCTGCCCTTCAGCATAAAAGTACTTAAATGGTATTGTTGCACTGAAAGTTGCTGCGATGTTTACTAGGTTAGTGGCACGTTTTATGCATGAACATAACTATTACTTATATGTTTTGGATTATATTATATATTTTGAAGAAAATATTTTTTTAAATTTTGTTGTTTCTCGATTAACGGGGCTAATTTAAGGCACTAAGTACCTAACCTGGCTGCATGGAGCATAGAGTGGGATGCATCGGGATACATGCGGGATGTGTTGGTGCATATCAGAGTCTACATACACTCTGAGGACTAAATAATGTGATAGTATTATTTAATTTATTTAGTCTCACGGATCCTTTAAATTACTGGATGTGTTGATGAGTCTATTCATTTTTCAGAGAACATGTATGTTTACATACATACATTATATGTTAGATTAAGTTTTGTTTTTACAAAATAACAAATGTCGAACATAAGATCGAATAGAAACAAAATGCTCTTTAGTTGGATTATTCAGCCGATTATATAAAACTTTTTGTGAGTTTATTAAATTTGTAACTCAATTTAACTTTACAAAACTACAGATCAAGTCGGTGTCATACATTGAGTATGTACTTACCAAAAGGCAAAATAGATACGTTTTTTATTAATTAACAAATTAATTACGAAGTATAGTATGGCTAGGAAGACACCAACGGGTGCCATGAGTAATAAATGTACCTAATGATTATAAAAGTCGTTAGGGAAGCAAGCGTCTTTTAATAGTAAAAAAGCGAACAGCGAACTTGGCTCACGCAACCTGGGATCCGTTGTTATGTTTCATTAGTGAATATTTATTAACCTATTTCAGTAATATGTACAATCGCCATCAGATATTCAGAGCCGCCGAGTTGCACAAAATTATTTGAACACGCACACTAAGGTCTTGATTATAGAGGCGTGTTCAGATATTTGTGAGCACCTCGGCCAGTCCAATATATCTGATGGCGACTATACTTACCTACATATCAGTGAGATTCCGTTAACGTATCTACACCGTGTTTTTTTCCCGTTGATTTAAAGGGTGCATTCCTACATGAGCTTCAATTCTCAAAGACACCGGTATTCTAATTAACTCCGTTTCGGAGATAATTAATAATTCATTTTTATTTGATAAGGCCCCTACTAGCGTGTACACTTGCCTTAGGGCTTGTTTAAATATTGATTAGTGCTTAGTACGAGATAATACATTTGCTACTAAACGTAAGTACTATCTCGGACGATGATCGATGTTCGAAATGACATTAATATGTCACAGTTTTCAATTGTTTGGTTGAGTTAATGTAATGCCCGTGTTACAACAACGCTATATGCAACAAGTAGGGAATGCAATAACCGGGCGTTTTTCATTACCGGTAATTTACCGATGCGAGGTCCCACTAACCGGTTAACCGGTAAATTACCGGTTATACGTTTATGAAATAAAAAACATTGATTTTGCATTATTTTCGTCAGTAACCTTTAAAAGTAATCAACAGCACGTTATAGAAACATCGAGAAAACAAAATAATGAAAATAAACCATAAACATTAAACAAGATATATTTACTAATCATATTAAATAAAAAATCAAACATGTATCATTTCAAAGCGAAATGAACTTGTACATTAAATAAGCAACATCAAACTTTTTTAATTCTTTAAAAATCGCAGTAATCAAAGGGTAACAAAAATTATAACTAAAGAGTGACAGTCGTCATTTAAATGTCATACAAGTTTGCATTTACACATCTATCAATATAATATTGTTATTAAAGTAACTGAAACCGTAATCAACATTCATTAAAATCTAGTAAATATAAGAAAAAAAAAATTAACAGCAAGAATTTACTTTAAAATTGCACTTTAAGAGGCCGTTATCGATTTTAGTCGCAAAAATGTCAAATTGATAGATTAAGCGCATGAAATTGTACACCTTTTGTTAACTATTAAAAATGACAAGTATTGGTTTCTTTTAGCACGTCTTGTTATCTTTCATTATAATAAATATATTTTTTTAAACAGACTCACGTAATTAGTAATGTTTTTTTTTCTGATGAACGTTTAGGTAAACGCGCGAAAAGCAGTGATTTTGTCGATCTTATTTGTAAATTTCGTTAAGTTTGGACTGCTAAAAATGGTAATTTTGTATTACACATATCCTGTACTTCAACTTTAATAAACTACATTTTTGTTACTATAAATTTGAAGTAGTGTAAATGAAAGTTAGACGAAATCAATTTTCTCCAGAAATAACTTCAAAACAAGTGACAATTTCTCTGAAAATTGACTTAATTTCAACGTAATTTTGATACTTAAACAATCTACAACATTTGCTGAAACTGTTCTTATACATCATTTTGTATAATTTACTACCATAATTTATATGAATTTTTAAAAACTATCCCTTCTCGTTACCTATTACCGGGGACGCACGGACGGTGTACAATTCCAACGACTAAATCTATCAATTTAAAATGTTTGCTCTAAAATCGTTACCGGGCTCTTAAGATAGGAGTTGGAATCAGGAACATGTCATCATCAGATCATTCTGTTAATTATACATATATAAAATAATTGCGTTTGTTTAATATCTAGGCGATTAATTAGAATGTTGCTTAGACATTCGTGAACGATATCTTGAACACAAGTAACCAGCGGTAGAAAATGTTCTTTCGCATTCTACACTTGTCGGACACTACAGACTAAAACAAAGGACACTGAACATAGTAAGGCGGGTCGGGTAGGGGTGGCGAGAAGGGAAAGGGCGAGGGATTAGCGACCACTCAAAAACATTGCTTCCTAAATAGTTCCTACTCCGACGAAATCATAAGATGCAGAAAAGTAAGTATTTTAAGTGTCTCTTCGTAATCGTAAACCGTAGTAATTGTTTAGTTTTTGTAAGTACGAAGACATAGATGGGCTAATTCAACAGGTTTTTACATTTTTATTTGCCTATACAACGTTCGGTAAATTCCCGGTTACGGCTGGATATTACCGGTATTTTACCGACTGTAATATTGGTCAAATTACCGGGTAACCGGTTAACCGGTTAACCGGTTAGCATTCCCTAGCAACAAGTAATTACTTTTTTATAAAATAGAAAAAAAAAAAATTACCCACGTTAACGGAATTCAATAAAAGCACGGTGTATACTGTATAAGCACGATTTTATTGGCAGACAATAATCTGGGTGGAGGGCTAGTTCCCCGATGTGATATAAGTATCTACACAAACTGCTAAATCAGACGCCAAGACGAGCCAAGCGAAGCGCACTACTTACGCTTTTTGCAACCCTCATAACTAGGGTTTGGATCATTCCAGATAAACAAAATTCTCGGGATGTGATGTAAATAGTGGACCTATTAAACATGAAAAGTTTCAGTTATATAACTCTTATACTTCCAATTTTATTGATATCTAAATTATCCCGATTTCGGCACTGACTCAGTCACTGATGATCATCAAAACTCTTAGGGTAGTTCCTGAAATCCAAGAAAGTTGAAATTTGGTATGCAAGTATTATTGAGCTTACTGTGGGACTTAGTCAATTTGTATAATATATTTTATTTTTTACCGCATACAACATAATTAACAAGCACTATGACCTTCAGTAATTATTTAGAGGATTCAAAGTTTTACCTGAATATATTGATGAAAGTTAGGTTTGATCTCGTAAAGCCCGCGTACTTAATAAAGAATATTATTATCTCCTTTACTTATTTCTTTTCTTAGGCTAGGATTTTTACAATATGTATATAAAAGTAAAATATAAAAACACTTATAAAACAATACAAAAGACATATAGTTACGGTTTTGAAGTCTTATAGAAATAAAAGAGAGTTCCAAAAATTCACAAGCTCAAAAATTGACTGGAGTTTTACGATGATTGAAGCTGTGATTTAACTTTTAATTCGATCGCTAGATTAGAATGTGGTCACCCAGCTTAGCTTAGATTCAGCAATTGTTAGGAAGCAATCGAGTGTTGGAGATGGGTATAACGGGACGTCTGGCCGGTGCATCTAGGTCGCAAGGTTATCCGCTTATGCCCAGACGAATCGCGGAATATACCTGAAGCTCTACTAAATATATAAGGCCTACTTGATAAGTATGGGTTATTCAGTCAACTAATAACGGAATGATTATAAACTAGGCCTGTGTGAGCTGTTGCTCTCACGAACCCCATGGCTACGCCATTAAAAGAAATCATTTAAACTGTATTGACGCAAAAATATGTATATGTATAGCTATCGAACAATCTCACCAAATTTCCCGAGAATCGTTTGCGGAATACTACTTGTAGAGGAGAACAGCCGGACAGACGTACGATTTTTGTCCCTAAGCTGAAACGGAGATCTTCGCTGTCGCTCGGTCAATTATTATCGAAGTCGTAACAAATAAAAAGCGTTCACCAGTATCGATTCGTTGTCGGGTATCAGTAACGATTTTATCATACGGCCCGATTCGAACTTTAAGGTAAGATACGATATGAATCGGATATTTCAGCGTCAAAAATGACGTTTCTTCAAACAAAAAAGTCACTTTTGACACTGACATATCCGATCCATATCGTTATCTAGACCTAATATTTGCCGTTGTATCTTGTAGATATATTCAATTTAACCGGTTAATTTCTTTCCACAAACACAAAAGAAAACTAATTTGCCATAAACTGTTACCTCATTAGAATAGTTCTTTAACCGGTAACCGCAAGCGGAAACGAAAACCTTTTCGTTCCCGAGTAATTGTACAAAAACGGTTTAAAAAATAAAACGGTTTGCGATCCCTTATAAATACGATACGAAACGTAAACGTGAGCGACAATTTGAGTAAACGTACTTATAATTTACACTCGCTCTTTGAGTTTCCAAAACGTCCCGCTTGGCGCGCTGTTCAAAATCCCATACAAAATGAGACTTAACCTAAACGCGAAAGGTACGTTACGCTATCGAATGGAAGTTACACTAGAGGTACAGACCTCTATCTTGGTAACTTTTTTTAATTAACAAAAACCTTTCTAATTCAGTTTGCAATTTGACCAACTTTACGTGTGTTTATTACACCTGAATTTTCTATGAGATTACATTAAATACACCTTTTTTTCAAATAAAAGATCAATTATTGAAATCGGTTCACATGATAGACAATTATCCTCGAAAAACCAACATACGTGCATTACGAGTACATCGCGCAAATTAGTTAGTCAACTCACCGATAGATGGCGCTGTACACAAATATACTTAGTATAGGTACTTCTGTTCAAAAGTCTTTCGCCTTTATAGTTACACGAGATACAGGTGCGCGAGTAAAACGAACTCGCACTTGACCGGTTTATTTTCGAATTTCACCTTCCCAAACAAACGAAGTTTCGTTCTTATTAACACGCTTTTATTAGGTCGACCTGTATGTAACTATGTAATGGAATCTAAGGTAAATAATTTAACCGCCTTCCAAGGATCGTAGGCCCCCCCCCCTCTAACTTTTGAACCATAGGTCCAAAAAATTCTCTCTCTCACCTGCTGCAACAGCGGCATGAGTATGGGCGCGGCATGTTGCCCCACATACGCCGCGACGCCCACAACCCGCTCGAAGAAGCAGCCGCGCAGTGCTGCCTCCTCTTTGTTCAGGAACGTCTCCTCTCTCTCTCTCACCTGCTGCAACAGCGGCATGAGTATGGGCGCGGCATGTTGCCCCACATATGCCGCGACGCCCACAACCCGCTCGAAGAAGCAGCCGCGCAGTGCTGCCTCCTCTTTGTTCAGGAACGTCTCCTCTCTCTCTCACCTGCTGCAACAGCGGCATGAGTATGGGCGCGGCATGTTGCCCCACATACGCCGCGACGCCCACAACCCGCTCGAAGAAGCAGCCGCGCAGTGCTGCCTCCTCTTTGTTCAGGAACATCTCCTCTCTCTCTCTCACCTGCTGCAACAGCGGCATGAGTATGGGCGCGGCATGTTGCCCCACATACGCCGCGACGCCCACAACCCGCTCGAAGAAGCAGCCGCGCAGTGCTGCCTCCTCTTTGTTCAGGAACGTCTCCTCTCTCTCTCTCTCACCTGCTGCAACAGCGGCATGAGTATGGGCGCGGCATGTTGCCCCACATACGCCGCGACGCCCACAACCCGCTCGAAGAAGCAGCCGCGCAGTGCTGCCTCCTCTTTGTTCAGGAACGTCTCCTCTCTCTCTCTCACCTGCTGCAACAGCGGCATGAGTATGGGCGCGGCATGTTGCCCCACATACGCCGCGACGCCCACAACCCGCTCGAAGAAGCAGCCGCGCAGTGCTGCCTCCTTTTTGTTCAGGAACGTCTCCTCTCTCTCTCTCACCTGCTGCAACTAGGTTCGCGTGGCTCTTAAGAAAAATAATGTTAAGGATATATTCAGGTTAATATGTAATATTTAGTCAAACCTTTTTTTAACGTTATAAAATTTTATTAGTTCATATTTTATTTGCTCTGATCTCATTATAAATATCTCAATTAGAATAGAATATTATAAAATACTTATTCCAAAAACTTTTGATATTCATAAACTCAAGAATATCAGATTTCTTGATTTAAGTTAGATGACGCATTATTATTAAAGGTGTCTTATTAAATTTAGTTTAGTACTTTTTAGTGGTTTGAGTCAGTTTTACCAAAGAGATTTGAAAAAGAGGTGTATTGTCAACGCAAACTTTGTAGCCACGTAAATTAACTGCCATCTTTCGACACATAACTAAAACTTTTAGAACGCCATTAGACTAAGATTCTTTTTTAGTACTGATATGTGTTCAATTTGTTAAACATCAAAAAGTGGCGAAATGTTACCGGGCCCTGGTTATGGCGCCATCGCTTTGATCTATTATATGACGCCACTTTTTGATATTTCACAAATTTAACACATATCAGTAAAATAATAAGGATCAAAGTGAAATGGCGCTCTAAAAGTTTTAATGATGTGTCAAAAGATGGCAGTAACCTGGCTACAAAGTTTTCTTTGACAATTTACCTCTATTTAAAATCCTCTGTGGTTTGACTGATTTAATGTAATAGGTAGTAAAAACAACACATTTAAGTTAATTTTGTATGAGCCTAGCCTACACTGTGCCTTTGGCGAAACGTCGCAATCAGTAATAATAAGTACAAAAAAAGCAGTTTTTGAGTTTAGTGAGCGTTCTTGTTGGCAATTAATATTATAATATTATCTCTATCGACTTCAAAGATACGGTGGGCACAAAACTGCTCTGAATTGTTTATAAAAATAATAGTATGCCCGTTTGCTTTCTAACCTTGGCGGGGGAACTACCGTACCTGTTATACATATGTATACATATCAGTTAAACAATTGTTTTACTGGAATCAAAGTTAATTAACAATGTTATCACAATTTTCATCTAGATTACATTCATTTCTACGGTAGGTACATTTTAAAGGCTATTAAATAGCTAGTAAAAAGTAAGGCAGATTTTTCTAATTAGAATCTTTTTTTATACTCCGTCGGTGGCAAACAAGTATACAGCCGGCCTGAAGGCAAGCACTCTACGTAGCCTATGGCCGCCTGCAACTCCAGAGGTGTTACATACGCGTTGCCATGTCTGTGAAGTTGGCATATCAAAGTCTAGCAGATCACGTTTTTATTGGAGTTCTATTAGCATGCACCATAGTTCTAGAGTTCCTGATACTTTATATCAATAGTTCTGGCGTTTTTATCATAAAAACCAATACTATGGATTTTTAACAAATGATATGCTAACTTCACACACTAGCATATCATTTAGTTACAAATGGAATGAAAAAATTTGTATTGCCTTGTCACGTGATAACAAAGAGTTCCTGACACAAAAAAGACATCTCTGAGACCATTCATTACAATTATTAATTATTTTTGCCGACCCTAACACTCCGCACCCTTGCTGAGCACTGGCAACCTTATTCATACTCACCGGCAGGAACACAGCACATGAATAAGGTCTGCTGTTATTTGACTGTGATTTGCTGTAACTACTACTCAGTATCACATAACTATTTTTCAGAATCTTTTTTTAGAATACTTCTTCTAAAACATGCTCATTAATGTTTCAACATACTCGAAAGTCGGGTAAATATTTTTGAATATTTTTTTTTTCACAAACTGTAAATCCGTAGGCAACCGTGACTTATATTTGCTTCTATGTACATACCATCAACTAAAAGAAAGTTATTAGCCATCATAAAGAATATTTACAGTACATATGGTGATACTTTACCACACTAGTGCGAAAATTAGCATATTACGTTACTGTGTCAAACATTTAAATGGCCATATGTACTGTAAAACGTTGTACGATACATGTGCTAATAGGTAATTCGCAACTCGTGTCGATTTAAAACACTCCCTTCGGTCGTGTTTTAATTTATCGCCACTCGTTTCGAATTTCCTATTTTTCACACTTGTATCGTAATGTACTATTTTAGATGTATACAATTTTGAAATGAAATAAAACACGTAAATATGAATTTAACATTCCTTCATTCAGTTAGTTTTCCTTTGAATTTAAGGGCATTTCCGTAAACCGAGTCGGTAACTTATTATATGTATGTATATCACTATACACATATAAAACACATTACATAATTACTTTTATATTTTTAAACACTGAAGGGCCTATTCAATTAAAGTACAAAAAAAGCCTACGCTAATATGCCAAAAATAATAATTTCATGACAAAAATTCATTACAACATTTTGGGAAAGAGCTGGTACTCTTCGAACTACTAGTTCGATGTTTATCAAACATATCCAGGATCCACCGCAACGAAAATCTAGAGAGACCACCGAAACGTTAGAGAGCTACGATGCCACAGACAGACAGACATTGATGTCAATAACATCCCTCTTTTTGCATCAGAGGTTAAAATGCACTAAACATAATCCAATCTCCACACATCCAATAAAACCATATGTAACCCCAAGCCTCATAAGTACATACGACTTTTTGGCTTTACAATGTATGTCCTTCTTTGAAGCCATCGATTGTATTAGCTATGAATGAACAGTGCAATGAACTCCGGACAACGACCTTTGGCACACATATCGTGTAAACAGCCGGATGAGGTAATAGGCGATCAGTAGGTCTTCAGGGTGTCTATTAGCATTGGGGCATTGAATTAACGGCATAAAAAAGTGTATAAGTTACTAAACATATTTTTAACTTTTTTATAAAAAAAATCCCTAATCAGGCTTTTGGCGCTTAATATCCTCACCATGAGTTTTCGGCGTTGAACGCTAGCGACTGCATCAACTCAAACGCAGTGCACCTCACTTGCACCAGTGTCAGTACGAGGGAGATGCATTGCGAGTTAGTATACGCAGTCGCTAACGAATATGTCAGAGTCAAACTCGTGGTAAAAGTAGTCGAGGTCTTCCTTTTTGTTTCAGATTGATAGATGTACAGTCGCAAGTTCATTACCCTGGCTGGCATTGGACTTATTCTACAAATGTAATCATACCCTGAGTTTTCCGTTTCTTCAGTGTCCGATTGAACTGATTTTTTTGCATACCATAGTAATACTCGTAATACGAGTATAGAGTCTAATGACGGAGACCGCAGACGGTCATAAAACCTTGCAATAAATTATCACAACCTGTTATTATGTTATTTCTTAGTTAACGTAAGTACCTAACAATGTGTACAATACTAATGCCTATTCCTTGAACTTAAAAAATATCATAATATTCAAATTCAGTTTTAACATGCAAAATATGAACACATGACACATCTCTGAATTTTACTTGCTTAATGTTTATTTTATAATGAATTAAGTAGGTATAGTCACGTCTGACAACACAACATCGATACGGACAAAGTGCCAATAATATTTATACACGACCTTATTGCCCATATACGTAGGTCACTAGATAAGTTTTGCAATAGAAAAATATGAAACAATGAGGTGGCCTATCACATATATTTTTTGAAACTATATATCTATAGACAATGTTTGGTCGGAAAACATTTACTTTATTTTTAAATTTACTTATTAAAAAGTAAATGTTTTCCAGCCAGTCATTGTCTATGGAAATATAGTTTTAAAAAGTATATGTGATAGGCCACCTGTTTATTTCATATTTGTCCTTTACTTGACCTAGGTATGTATTTAAGGTAGTGTATACATATTTTTGGCACTTTGTCCGTATCTATATTTTCAGACGTGACTGTACCTACTCCTATTTAAATCAATTCGAACGTGTACCTGACATCGCATGGCGAAACTATAAGGGTTCCGTTTTATGCCATTTGGCTACGGAACCCTAAAAAGAAATGTTATTACTACAATATAGACGAATTTATGATGGATACTTTGACAAATTATTGATTGACTTATTGAATTACCTATTAATTATTATTACTATTAAGTAAAACTTATGGAATATTATAAAATAAAGTGAAAATGTAAAATATTTCTAATAATATTGCCTGCGCTAGGTAACCATAATTATTGTACGTCGCAAGACATGTTACAGAAAACAAAAATTGTTTATAACATCTGTATTCATTTTACCTGTAATGCATAATATATGTATAAATAAATGATTCTTAATTATTCTAAACATACAGCGTCAACTCGTATAGCTGCCAAATTTGAAGAACGAAATTAGACTTTAAATAGTTCGTGTCATCAACGATGACGCGCAGATTTGTCAAATCTAACCTTTAATAACATGATATTACGAGTCAAGGCACAAGTCGTCGTGAATGACACGATCTATAACATCTTACACAATCAATGAATCTTTAGCAGCATACAACACACTCAATTGTATTAAGAAAACCCTTTCTTCCTCATTAAATTTTACATCTCAAGAACAATAAGTTGACTCTTAGTTCAAACGCGGTTTGCTAATTAGACTGCAAAATACAATTAGACATGGCACAGCTATGTGGTCTAATGTTGGCCAGACATGGAAACTGGTCGTTAAAAGGCCAGAGGTCTAAGCCGCTTACGGAGGCAATCCACACCTAGCCATTTCAGAAGGGGTCTGAACTGGGTGATTTTTAAAAGGTTAAGTAAGGGAAATCTTTTCTAAGGTTACTTTTACTTTTATGTTGCACGAGTTTATACACTTGCAATAATACTTATTTACTTATGTCACTCTTCAAAGGCCGCAAAAATGTGACACGCTCTTATGGCTCTATAAGATTGTGCCAGATATTTTTGCGGCCTTCGTTGTTTAAGAAATTATTTCAGGTGACTATAGTAACTTTACGCATCAATAAAGTTATTAAAACAGTGCGCAGATTTAACATGTTTTTTTTTTTATTTGCCTTGTTTTCCTACTGACGGAAGTGGCTTGACAGACTATAAAACCTTTTTCGAACTTTATTACTCTAACTACTTATTTAAGTTCCTACTGTACCTCATGTGTGTGAAGAACAAATACTTTAGCATGTCAGTTAAACGTAAGGTATTTAACATCTGCATACTTCCATGTCTAACGTATGGATGTGAGATATGGGCTCTTATAGAAGCATACAGAGCGAAATTTACGTCATGTCAGCATGGAATGGAGATGATCGTTTTAGGACTTAGAAGAAGGGACAGAGTAAGAAATATTGACAAAAGAGAAAATACCTAATTTACAGATATTTTACATAGAATAAACCAATTAAAATGGAAACTAACGGGACATATGATGCCCTCCAACGAAGGAAAGTGGAGCAAAGAAATAACAAACTGGTACCCTAGAGGATATAGTCGAAAGAAATGCCCGCAGTTCTGCAGGTGGGAAGACGACATTACGCTAACAGCGGGACTGTTTTGGAGAAGAGCGGCTATGGACAGGAACCACTGGAGAGATTTAGAGGAGGCCTTTGCCAGAAGGCAAACTGAGTTGCGAGTTATAATATAATGTAAAAAAGAAGTCTATCCTATCTAAGTAATAAAGACTATTTTATTTTATTGAATATTCCACAAACGTATGACGTATGGTTACCCTAATTAGAACGAGATGCAAGGCTCGTGTTTGACTTTTCATGTGGACACAGTTTTTGGCCAGTGTACTCTATCCAGCTTATTATCTAGATCCGTGTCACAATCTATTTAACTTTCCCGCCTAACCTTTAAATAACAAAGTGGACTGAATTTTTCTTGTTCAAAATTTTATTTAGATGATTTGCGTGAAAAAACATTTTTTGATATGGGCCACCATTTACGAGTTATTTAAGATAAACTAAAAAAGGGCCATTTAGAGCTAGCAGCCGCGTCGATGCAATTGTCTCACGTGCGCTCCGAGCGATATCATTGTCGCTGGTTACGTTTAGAATTATAGTTTGGCATGCTATGACAGAAATATTTATATTTATATGTATTTCTGTTGCCGCTATAACAACAAATACTAAAAAGTACGGAACCCTCAGTGGGCGAGTCCGACTCGCATTTGTCCGGTTTTTTAGTCAAAGAGGAGCAAAGTTACTTACAATGAATCCTCAGGTCTCTTTTTTTAGTTTTTCGTTAATAATTTGTAAAGTATGACCTATAGCAAAAAATATAAATGTGTATATAAACAATTATAAAAAACTTCGCACAAAAACTTAGCCTCACTGTGCAGAGAGGGAACGCGGCCAGTGTCCTGGGAACAATGCCTCAGGCTAATTTAGGCTTAGTTTTTTGATAATATAGCTATTGTAATTGATTATGTAAATATATAATTCCTTAATTATATTGAATGAGCTAAAATACAAAACAAAACAGATTTTAACAATTATAATAAAAATTCTACAAAAGACATGCGGAACACTTTTCCCTAAGATCAATATTTATTAAGCTTTTAAAGCGAGAAACACAAATAATGTGCAGAATTGATTAAAATTAACTTTCGCCGTTTAATATCTCAATAATATTGATCCTAAAGAAAAAGTGTAAGAAATCTTTTTTCCAGAAAATTTTATGTTAAGTATTTATGTTTAACATTCTTATTGCACTGGAGCACCGTTTAATAGTTATTTACGAACAACTAAAAAAAGTACCTATGAATTGATTTACCCCCTATAATATCTTCTTAAATATTGATCCTAGAGAAAAGTGATCGAATTATTTTTTGTAGGAAATATTATGTGCATTCTTTATCTATCTATCTATCTATCTATCTATCTTATGTATAAGAACGTGTTTTTCTACGGGCTACCGTTTACGAGTTACTTATGAAAACTAAAAAGGGTTTTTAAAATTGATTATTATTAACATTCCCGCTTTAGTATCTTTTTAAATATTCATCCTAGCGAAAAGTGTGCTAGATATTTCTTATAGAAAATTTTATGTTACTTATTTATGTATAAGACATTTTTTTTTGCTATGGGTCATACTTTACAAATTATTTACGAAAACTAAAGAAAATGAACCTTAGAATTGGTTTTATTAACTTTCCCTCTTTAATATCTTTTTAAATATTGATCCTTTCACAAAGGGTACTGAATCTTTTTTGTAGAAGTTTTGTGTAGATTATTTACATTTTACAGCGTTTTTTGCTAATTGCCACCGTGTACGAAAATATAGAAAAATGGACCAGAAAATTGATTTTAATTAATTTTCCCGCTTTAATATCTTTTTAAATATTGATCCTAGTAAAAAGTGTACTGAATTTTTCTTGTAGGAAATGTTACATAGATGATTTGCGTGATAGATCATTTTTTGATATGGGCCACCGTTCACGAGTTATTTAAGATAAACTAAAAAAGGGACATTTAAACCCTCCCTCCCCCGTACACAATAGCGCCACCCCTATCTATCAGTACTTTCAGTATGTTATGTAAGGTACCTTTATATACAACTAAGTATGCCAAAATTCGCTTATACACGAATTATTTCCCCGTTTTTTCCTTCGTTTGGTGGCCTAATACGTACGACTCGAATTGAATAAATTGAATTTAAGAAAAGAGTTATTATTGCGCGGTGCATTATATTGCACGTTGGAGTGCGCGCGAGTAAGAGACATCGCACGCTTTCCCGCCAAAGCATGGCGCGATGACGTCACCGCAGCTGACCGGGCCGAGCCGGCCGCTCCGCCAGCAGCAGCGAGCGCGGGCGCCGCGCGCTGCACAGGCCCCGCGGATGTACTTGAAGTACGTGCGTACGCGGTCATCACTTCAGATGCCGCTAGTTCCTTATCGAGGAAATCGAGTAGTTCGGTAACGTCAGGAATTTCACATGAAGTTTTTAATGATAATTCAAAACGTCTACGAATATGAGGTGTGATTTTGCGTAGCAAAATATTTAAAAGTACGAAACTCCAGTCGTCAACTGGTAAACCTAATGATTTCAAAGCTGTAATATTCTCGTGATAACAATTCATCAAGTTACGTAAACTTGATTCAACATTTTTCTCGTTAACTGACTCACAGTCAAAAATGTTGTCAAAGTGTTTTGTTGAAATAATTCGTTTGTTTTCATAACGCGAAATTAATACCTGTAAGGCATTTTCGTAATTAGAATCCGTAACAGGAATCGATTTGATAAGATTATACGGTTCATCGTTTAAAAACAATAACAAATACCGGAAGCGTTCGACATTTGTTAAAGTGACGTTGTCATGTACAAGTGATTTAAATAAATCATAGAAAGCATTCCATTCAGTTAGAACACCTGTGAATGTTTGAAGCGATAAGCGCGGTAACCGAATATGCGATTGATTTGATTGCTGAGCGCAGCAACTCGCATGTGACACCCCATTAAATCCGCCGCAGACGGACGTAATGCTTTGTTTACGCTCCTCTTTAAGCGTATCTAAGGCAACTTGGACCTTAAAGTACAAAGAATCGAATTGATTTCTCACAGCTAAATTATCATCGCGGTTGAATGACTCATTTTTTGCCGATAATTTTTCAATTTTCGCTTGAACTTGGAAAAATGATTTTTTAATTGAGGTTAACTCTTTAACTCGAACTCGAAATTCGGCTGCATTATTCGAACAATCTACAATTTTTTGAATATTATTAATAGCTAAATCACGTTCGAATGTCAATTGTTCCATATGGTTTTATAGTAGTTTTAGTTAAGGTAATAGTGATTTATTCGTGTCGTGAATTATTCTAATTGTATTTTTTTTAAATTAACTATTGTTTTTTTTTTATATTAAAATCTAGTATTGTTTTAGCATTTTAAATAATTCTTATTAATAAATAGGTAAGTCATTTTTAACCACAAAAACGTGCAGAGTGTGTATCTAAATAAAATATTTCAAACAAGGCAAACACTTAAAATTTAAATAAATAAATAAAATAAATATTATAGGACATTATTACACAAATTGACTAAGTCCCACAGTAAGCTCAATAAGGCTTGTGTTGAGGGTACTTAGACAACGATATATATAATATATAAATACTTAAATACATAGAAAATACCCATGACTCAAGGAACAAATATCCATGCTCATCACACGAATAAATGCCCTTACCAGGATTTGAACCCGGGACCATCAGCTTCGTAGGCAGCATCACTACCCACTAGGCCAGACCGGTTTTATAAATAATGGCTTAAACTGAATTCGTTTGTTTTAGTTGTGATGCCGACATTATGTGAACTTCAAACAGCCTATTATATTCGACTTAATAGAGTTATTTAAAAGCTATAAACCTAAATGGTATCGGTATAAAGTAATGGAGGGTATCGTAAAACAATAGGTGGTCTACTGTCCAATCACTTAGCAATAACACAATAGCTATTTGGTTGCTATTTGACGTCTCCGTGCCGTCAAAGTATAATTGGACGTGATCGAGGGAAGGTCACTGAGCACAAGCTTGTACCTATATTAATCTTTGCAATGAAAATCTTATTTACAAGTGTTTTAAAGAAGTATCTCTTTAATACCTTATTGAACAGATGTAACAAACAAGGGCTCTGTTTACTACCACTGTTTATAAACAAAATTGTTTATAGTGAATAAATGCCCTAATAAGATCACAATTACTTAGCAGAAGCAAAGGCTATGCACAGACATGTATCTAGTACCTATGTAAAAGCTTCAGAATACTTCCAATAGGATGGCTAGAAAATAGACAGCATTCTTAGAAACGATATGTTGATAAATCACGAGTGATTTTAGAATTAAGCTCCCGAATAGGCGAATACCTTCATTTCATACCAAATGTGCAATACATTTCGAGTGGGCAGCTTGGTTCAGATGTTTTTCTCGTGACAATTAATAATATGCTTTATGTGGTAGGCGATAAGTTCTAAAATTAATTTCAAGATCTTTATTGTAACTTACATCTTTACAAGTTTGTTAGCTCAGTTAGAATTGACACATTCCAGTTTTGTGATATCTATTTCGCACTTAATTTATAACACATTATATTATAAAAAGGTACAAACATCGCATCCGAATAAAATTGTTTTATATGAAAATAAAATATTTTATTGCTAAAGCAACGTCAGCTTATTTTTGTCACCCTGAATATCCTACTTGGAGGTAAGAAAAGTAGTAAACGTAATCTTAAAATAGGTGTAATCGATGATAAGAAGCGGTTTTATTATTACAAGCAGTCTCTTCCAAACAACCTCAGTGTCAAGGACAAAATTAAGAATACTGCATTTTGTATAGGTCGTAGCCTCAGATCATAAAAGGTACTAGATATGTGACGGAGGCGTGGCGCGTGTCGCGACGACAATCCCAAAGTAAACAATTTACCTAAACAATCAGTAAATAAAATCGTTACTAAAATTTAAAAATAATCTAATTAATTAATTATTAATTTTTGATTAGCATTAAACAAACTTTCGAATCATGGTACCTACATACATTTTTTAAATTAAAAGCCTTGGTATTACATTTTATCAATAAATACCTTTGTGGCAGAACTTATGGATCGACTGATATACCTTACTCCTACCTTGAAAATCATAGCTAGCAAAGAAGTTCAAATATTTAAAGGAATATAAATTAAGTCAATGACAATTATTACTTAAAACAAAACAATTTTATGTCAAAACAATAAGGTCATGACTGTTCAGAACATATAAAATATCGATAGCTGTTACTTTATCGACTTTTCCTCCCTCTAGTGGCGCCGCTCTCGTTTGTCCAATCACAGCGCGTGAGTTAGTTGTCTGGCCACGCCCTCAGTGACGTGGTAGGAGACAGTTTGAGACAACGAGACTCATTGAAATTATGCTTCGTTATAAATCTCCTTACTTTTTATATCTATGGTCGAAGCGCTTTAAGAGTAAATACGTACTAATTATGTACTTACCACGTACACATATACCCCCTTATTCATAAACGTCTACTAAAGTTGACAAGCCGCTAATAATCGTTTGTCCCTTTCCAACGTATTAGTATGATGGAAAAGGACAAACGATTATTAGCGGCTTGTCAACTTTAGTAGACGTTTATGAATAAGGGGGATAATATCTAACCCTGAAACAGCAAGCAGAGGGACATGTTTAACACGCATGAGATTGCGCCATACATCTGCTCCTTCTGATCTTGCTAGATTTCAATTTATAAATGACCCTAAATGTGACTGTGGTGCTGAGGAGGCTGATATTAAATAAATAAATATTATAGAACATTATTACACAAATTAACTAAGTCCCACATTAAACTCAATAAGGCTTGTGTTGAGGGTAGGTAATTTCTTTAGCTGTTTTTTATGTAGTATGCAATAAAGAATTTTATTATTATTTGTATATCTTTCCCATCACGGAACAATGGTGTGCCGAAGCCAACACGTAGAGGCCCTTTTGACACTTTAATGAAATGTAAGGGGTACACCTAGCGGATGTTGCCCTTGCCCGCGTCATGGGACGCACGCAGAAGCAGCACCCGCCAGGGTGTAAGGGCATGTATTCGTGTGATGAGCATGGATATTTGTTCCTGAGTCATGGGTGTTTTCTATGTATTTATGTATTTATAAATATTTATATATTATATATATCGTTGTGTAAGTACCCTCAACACAAGCCTTATTGAGCTTACTGTGGGACTTAGTCAATTTGTGTAATAATGTCTTATAATATTTATTTATATCATAGAACACTATGTCACCATTCGTCAAAATTTAGTACTATATTTTAATTATTATACGAAATGTATGTTATAACAAGTAAAATTATTCCTAAGGATTGTTATGAAGAATGTTTTTATGATTATAGAGCATTCTGTCATTAAATTAGTATGACTAACAACTTTATATGTTTTGTTTTTATACATAATTTTTATTTGACGACCGGTTTGGCCTAGTGGGTAGTGACCCTGCCTACGAAGCTGATGGTCCCGGGTTCAAATCCTGGTAAGGGCATTTATTCGTGTGATGAGCATGGATATTTGTTCCTGAGTCATGGGTGTTTTCTATGTATTTAAGTAACGCCTGATTCTATTCATTATTCGAAACTTTAATGCAATTGATCATTATCCATTACAACTTGAATCGTAAACTGTATCCGTCCGTTACAGGCTGTAATGTCGGGTTGCCAGAGAACATGACGTGGCCACCACACATATGTGACGTTATCTATGAAAAGGGACCTTATTGTCGATGGCGCTTCCGGCGACATAAACGATGCTCCGATAAAAAAAACAACGCTGGGCGACGCAATGCGGCGTAAGCGTCATCGACAATTAGGTCCCTTTTCATAGATAATGCCACATGTATGCAATTTTATTTTTTACAAGCTTTTTATTAACTTGCAATTTGTTCCTATGTATGTACTGGTCAAATCTTACAAGTTAAATTTGACCCACTTCCCGGTTTCCGATGAAGCTGAAAATTTGCATACATATGTATGTCGGGTGACAATGCAATATTATGGTACCATCGAGCTGATCTGATGATGGAGACAGGAGGTGGTAGGAACTCTGTGATAAAACAACGCAACCTAATTGTGTTTGGGGTTCTAATTTGCTCGATGAGTAATAGTGGCCTGTGGAAAAAAGAGTATAAATAGCGATAAAAGCTTTTGCCAACAACTTATTAAAATGTAAAGATTCAAGAAGCACCACATCAAGTCAAAATACTATCCAACAAATAGATAATAAATAACACTTGTTAGTGCTGAGGCAACACCGCTAGTTTTGTCTACAACCAATTGATGGAGATGCGGCTCCAATCTGCCAACATAGACGACAGAACGGCGGCCAACCAGAGAGCGCGATGCCAGCGCCGGAGTTTCGCACATTCGACGTGCAGCGCGACCCGAGCATCGACCTCTTGCATTTTAACCACTGAACTGAACGCGCGTGTCCTAGACAAAGAACCTATCAGTTGTAACTTGTAATACACCATTAAAACAATGGTACTATTTTAATATATTGATTTATTTAAATAACGCGCTAACACACTTTTTCAGAGATCTCAGACACCTTTTAACAGCACAGCTAAAACAGGAATCCACATCGAAATATCTAAGGTAATCGCCATTCCGTACCTATTATAGCATCCTTATGTTATTTATCATCATTGCATGTATAGGAGTTTCTTTTTTGTGACAAATGGTCAAAAATTAGCCACCAGTGATTAGTGTTCCACTGGGGGTCCGGTATGTTGGCGACTGGCATGGCACGGCATGCGACCTCTTTTATTCTTCTAGTTGTTTTTGTTATTCCATGTCATGTGGCAGTTCTGCCGTTGCCACTGATAGAATTGTGCCTAATATTTATTGTAATTTTATTTATTAAAGTAATTAATTTATAATACGTGTTTCCATCATCCCATCGTTCATTATACAGTCCACAGTCCACTGCTAGTTATCACATATTCATAATGAAGTTTACCCGGTATGAGGTATTTTTTTATCATATTTTTCTATTCTGTAAAGCCTATTGATGTAAGCCACTAACATAATAGTAATAGTTTTAACACTGTTTTAATTAATTGTAATTTTGAATTATTTTATAAACTTTTGTATAAATATTTTGAATTGAATCTATAAAATATAGAGTTTTTAACCAATATCTAAGGTGGCCAGTGCCGGATTAAGATATTTTGGTGCCCTAAGCATTTCTAGACCATGGTGCCCCCTCATTAAGATTACATTGAATTTTCTTGGTAAATTGAGTGACGTTTATTGCCGCATGACTGCTAAGAATAGAATTTTCAATCCGTCACATCATTTTATCACGGAAATTGACAATGCTGCAGCAGTAATATTGCAACAGTAGGTAATGCTGCTGCAGTCACCATACGAATGTCACCTTTACTCGTATCAAAACTAAACGAAATGACCGAAATTATTTATTCGTCTACGTATTCGTAGTTCAAATTGTAAAAAAATGGCCGCGATTTTTAAATTCTTTATTTTTGGTAAAATCATGTTAATCATCCAAAAACGCCTTCTTACCAGTGTCTGATCCACCAAACCTTGCTGGTAGTGCCATTGTAATTGATAGTGGGTTCCTTCTACATCGAGTGGTTTGGTCATCCAAGGAAAAATGTATCTCCTAAGGATCCCAAAATGTATGCACACCTCCTGGGATGGAGCAAACTCGGAATACACGCATTTAGGACCAAATGAAAGTATTAAAACGATTTCCAGCTTGCTGGGAATTAATTCCTCAAAACGTTATTTTTTGGTACTAATTTGATTGACCTTAAATGCGAAAGTTGAAATCAGTGTTTTTAAAGGTAAAGTCTAAGGCTGAGCTTTTCATAAGGTTGAACGCTCGGAGCGTTCAATCGGAGCTTACGAATGACGTCAAAAGTCGAGGTGGAAGAAAGCAGAGCCTGGAATTGACCAATGGCGAGGTGTGAATGACTGGACGTCTGGAGCGTCCGATCGCGGACCATTATCATATACAACCAATGGCGAAGTGTGAGCAAGGCAGAAGGCCTAACTGCGAGAGTGGAAAGCTTGAATTTGGATCCATGGTCAAGTGAAAGTAAGGCAGAAGATCGACTTTTGCATAAAGTAGAAGGCCTGGTGTCGATGTCGCATAAGACCTAACACCTAAGACCTAACACCGAACTGCAAAAGTGTGGCTTGAAATCGAATCATGGTTCTCCTATTGCTCGGCCTTTGGCTTAACTCCAAAGCTCGACTTGATAAGATACATTCGGTTTTCGGCCTTCGCGGGGCCCTTTATGACACTTTGAAAATTAGGTCGCAGGATCGCGGCTCTGCAGCAACTCAGCCTGGCCGGCAAATCTGGCGTGCAAGAGAGCAAAATTCGCTACAAAATCAGTAAACTACGCCGAAAAATCGGCTAGCCACAAGCTCGAAACGGCAAGATTTGTTGGCCATGAGCTTTGAGGGCCTCCGGGTAAGGTCAAATCAAAGGCCTACGTTTGAGACGTGCTTACCTATGTGTACCCTCATTCTCTTACTCCTACGATCCTACGACCCTTCGTTATTAGATGGGTACTTGCACATGTATCAAAAAGTTTCGTGTACAACTCCACTACGACTGCGATACTAATGCAGAGTGCGCGTTTTTTTCCTATGATTTTGGTGCCCCCCCTAGACGTGGTGCCCTAAGCAAGTGCTTATTTTGCTTAAGGGTTAATCCGGCACTGAAGGTGGCTACCGCAGTTTGCCATTAAAATAACGACATACATCGGCAGAGGGCCTTGCCTCGGCCGAGGCACGTCTACATAGCCGGCTATTAGCTAATAAATAGAAATATACTTTATTAACAAACATCTACTACTCATACCTCTTTTTCAAAACCCCTTTGATTGGGTTCTTACGCCTTTCTGGCGTGGGATGTATGGACATCCGCTTAGGCGTGTTCTGGCTAACCTCCAGCGCCATGATTTCCTGTGTGAGCCCACTGTGGTTCTCCTTAGACTCAGCGAGGCTCATCACACCCGTAGGCGTATCGCCATCGACATCCAAAATTCTTTTTCTTTTCTTTGCTCTGAAACTAGAATTATACATTTTGTTAATAAAACTTGAGTTTGAAATTTTAATTTAACAGTATAATAAGTACAGTTTAACAGTATAGTAAGTAAGTAAGAAGCATAATCGAACTACAATGCAAAAATGATTTCGTAGTCCCTCCTTTACTTGAGAGGCTAAGGACCTCTCTAACTTCCCTTACAGAACCTCACAGGGTTACCGCTGCCATGTCAGCGGTGGCTGCCGTTGCAAGACCCATGCTCCAAGGCGCTCATGGGGACTATCCTGAAGGACCTACACATGTTGTACCTCTGTTACTAGCCGTTCTTCCAGGTTTAGATCCTAATGATATCAAAAAGACATTAGTTACCTTGCACTTTATACTGATCTTCAGTTGGATGGTCCCGTATATCGACTGCAGCTCAGCCCACGAGCATTGGCCTGATTTGACAGAAGAGGAATTACTAACCTGTGAATCTACAGCTCAGTTCGAGGATTTCGTACTAGTGTTCCTTGATAGATTGTTCACGATCATAGAATCCAGTGTCATGGAGCATGTTCGTTTGGATACAAAGGAATCCGACTGCGTTCGTAGTAAAACTGATGCGGTTATGGAAACTGCTATTTCATCAGCTGCTACCTCTGTATTGATGCAATGCTCGCCTAAGATCTTCAAGGAAGCTTTGAAGAAGTTTAAGGCATTTGCGAATGAGTCTACATATGAAACAAACGTTTCTGGTAGTATGATTGGAGTGTTATTAAAAGTTTTCGCTCGTATCGACTCCGAATCGACTTTAGCTGCGTTTGTACCCGATCTATGCGAAGAGCTAAATGAATTACTATCTACAGAAGAAGCTATTCGCGATGAGAACCCTCAAAGAGACTTGTCATACAGTTTGGTGTTGCTCATGAACGTTGTAGAATGCGATGGGGTGGTGTTACTAAAATACATTCCGCAGATAATTCCAGTATTGGATAAAGCGCTCAAACTTCACGCTAAGTACTCTCTGATTCGTGCGTGTGAGATCTTAAGCCACATGTTTACTTCGTTATGCTTTGTGGACTTGAAGGAGTGGAGGAGTTCTCCTAAGGACTATGGGTCGGCGCCGCAGACTTGGTTGCCTATTAGAGAGTGGGGGAGAGGGTGTTTGCTAAAGGAGGCGGACTTTAAGTGGCACGTGCCGTGTGAGGAGGAGGCGGCGTGTGCGCAGATGCTGGTCGACAGGTATGCTAAAGATATCAATTGGTGTAAAATCTTTTACTACCTATTAGACTATCAACACATTTATTCCAGAAAAAGATTAAGACCGATAAAACATCATCTGTTCATGCCAATTCAGCGTCGATAAATACGATCACAGCCTTTTTAACCATGTCTTTATATCCTGGATACTAAAATGACAATTTAATTTTACACCAATATTGGTACGGTCCCGACTGAAAATATCATTACGAAAAAACTGCCAAAAATATGTATACACGACTTTATTGTCCATATATTAGGGTACTGTATACATACGTTTTTTGGCATATTTTTAGAATCGATATTTTCAGACGTGACTGTTCAAATCCCATTAGGCAGAATATTCTCAAACAAATTGCGATAGTTAGCAGCAACAAACTTATCACCTTTCTTGTATATGGGAGTGACATGGGCTTCCTTCCAGTCTCGAGGTAGGGTTCCATTCTTGAGGGATAAATCCATTATAAAAGTCAGCTCATCAACAAGCACGCTACTGCATTTTTTAAGAAAAACCGAGGGTAGAGTATCCGGCCCCATTGAGGTCGAGTCGCTAAATGTTGCCAGCGTTTTTGCCACGTTCTCGGGCGTGAAGCTTACTGATTCGATTGAATTTTCTACACGAGGCATCTGGACGTCCGGAATGTTCGTGTGTGCTGGTTCACAAACAAAGGATTTCTCAAATTGTTGAGCAAAAAGCTCGGCGACAACTTTCTGATCGTTCGTGATATTCCCCTTCTCATCTCTCAGTGAAGGAGGTACCGATACCTCAGAGGATAGCTGCTTTCGGATGTAACAACTATAAAACGATTTTGGACCACAGCTCACTACTCCTCTTTCAAATTCAGCTCTTAACTTTATGACTAGTGTCACCAGTTTATTATTTTCAGTTCTATATGCTTTATATGATTTTTCACAGCCACTTGATTTATATTCTTTCCAAAGTTTTAATTTATTTTCAACCTTTTCTAGTACTTGCTTTGTAATCCATGGCTTATTTACATTTAACTTTTTATTTTTGGTTGACAATGGTACATGAGTCTCGATAGCAGTGTGTGATTTCGATCTAATTTTTTTCCATGCTTCGTCAATGTTAACCGTGTTTGTGTAATCTAATGTGTTTATTGAGATAGTGTTCATAATTTCCTGAAAATCAGCTTTAAAATTAAATTTCTCGTCACATAAACTAATCCTGGCACATCAGCTAAACAACTCACCGGCGAACTTGGACTTATCAAAGTCCTTATAAGCATGAGTCAGAAGGTCCACTCTGTTCTCTGTCCCGTAGTGTTCTTTGATGACCTCCCAGACGGCATGTATGGGATGTGGGGAGGGACGCAGGCCGTCCTCATCGTCAAAGAAAAGACACTAGAATGGGAGGAACAGAAAAATGAGATGAAAGAACAAATGCATTCTGTTAGTAAAAAGGTAGAAAAACTTGAAGAAGAGAAGTCTATGTTGGTAAAGGAAATTGAAGTTATTAAGGAGATTCAAACTGGCGAGGCAAAAGTTCTTGAAGAAAAAATAATTATAATGGAGAAACAGAAGATAGAAATGGACAACAAAATTCAGGTGAATATTGTAGAGGTAAAGAAACTTGAAGATGAGAAAATATTTTTATTAAACGAGGTAGACGCACTTAAAGCGGCTCTAATGGAGGAAACAAAAAATCATGAAGAAAATACAATTATGTGGGAAAAACAGAAAATTGAATTAGATGAACAGGTGCAGGCTTATATTATCAAAACGGAAAAAGTTGAAGATGAAAAAACTAAATTGACGAATGAAATTGAAAAGCTTAAAGAAATACAGGGTGGAGAGGCGGAGAGGCATGAAGAAAGGACATTTATGTGGGAAACACTGAAAATTGAATTGGAAGAACAGGTGCAAGCTAAAGTTCTAATCGTGGAAAAGCTTGAAGGCGAAAAAAGTAAATTATTAGCTGTAAATGAAAAGCTTAAAGAAACACATATGGGTGAGTCTAAAAATCATGAAGAAAAAATGTTCGTGTTGGAAAAACAGACTAATGAACTGAAAGCACAAATCGCGCTCTTTCTAAATCCAATACAAAATGAGACTAAACGCAAACGCGTACGTCACGTTTCAAAATCGAATTTATTAGTTTATACATTAAACCACAGGTATTTTTTTTATTTCTACGACGTTTAGTTGACGACCGGTCTGGCCTAGTGGGTAGTGACCCTGCCTATGAAGCCGATGGTCCCGGGCTCAAATCCTGGTAAGGGCATTTACTCGTGTGATGAGCATGGATATTTGTTCCTGAGTCATGGGTCTTTTCTATGTATTTAAGTATTTATAAATATTTATATACTATATATATCATTGTCTAAGTACCCTCAACACAAGCCTTATTGAGCTTGCTGTGGAACTTAGTCAATTTGAGTAAATATGTTCTATAATATTTATTATTATTTATTTCAATTTGTGTAATTACGTTCTATAATAGTTAAATTCCACTCCCAAGTGAAATTATATAACTGCTTATAATTTAAAATCCGTCCGGCTAACGCTACAGAACTTTCCCAATATAATTATAGTCATGAAACAAAAACATTCATGGACGATGCAAGTATTTTATAAATACATTACTTTTCCTTCTTCCTCGGTTTGAATTTGTTTCTACACGTAAATCTCGTAATGCAAAGAGTACAGACAAATGTTTTTCATGAATGTGAAATCACTTTGCTACATTATGCTGCTTGAAGACATTTAAAGAATGGACTTTAAATGTTGAATACCTAACTTGTCGTACCGTGAAACAAGCTGACGTAACTACATATAAGTACAGTCAGCATCAAAAGTAGCGGATCAAATAACGCTTCATAAGTATCTACCATTCTGTAACGGCTTAACAAAAAGTGATGTCTTTAATATAGAAAAACTAAGACCGTAAAAGATATAGTTTTGAACGTGGATTTTAGAAATTTATCTATATTTGGAAGAGTTATCCGGGTTGTCAGATACTTTTGGCGCGTTGTTTCATCCGCTACTATTGATGCTGACTGTACATCATTTTTGCTTACTTAAAAAAATCTCTTTTTGTGGAGAAATTTTTGATATTATAATGAAAAAATTCGACGACTGTTCATTCATATAAAACTACTTCTTGGACTACATAAAATAGACTACCATTCATATTGCCAGCTTTTTTTAAATGTTTTCTGTTCTTAATTAATAATAAAAATATTTTTTGAATTAATTCAAAAAACTGATAAAATACCTTCCGAGTTTTCTTAATTTTTTTGGCGAAAACAGGGTTTTATTATATTTTTTTTCCGCAAATTGTACGCATATTTTGCTTTAAAAATAATATTATAGCAAACTGTAACTTTATGTTAACCTATAAAAAAAAAATCATAACTATGGGACCTACATTGCCGTAAATTTATATTTTTTTAAAACACGTATAAATCACGCAGCAGCGACGCCCCGCTCTCAGTCCGCGCGGAGCGCGCTTAGAGGACGGACCTGTGCTCGATTGTCAGGCATTCGTTGCGATCGTAATCAGCTACGGAGTTCCGAGAAGTGCTATATACTGCGATTAGAAAATCTTAATAAAAGTTCATTTTTTACACTATGCTTAACAGACTCTCGCTTATTGATGGATTTTCAGTGGTCCTTTTTTTTATACTACGTCGGTGGCAAACAAGCTTACGGCCCGCCTGATGGTAAGCAGTATCCGTAGCCTATGTACGCCTGCAACTCCAGAGGAGTTACATGCGCGTTGCCGACTCCCCAGAACTCCTAATCTACTGATCATAACTCCATCGTGTTTGGGCTCAATAGATTTGCCCTGATGAACACCATCGATCTAGATGAGGTCCAGGGTCTCATGATGGAGTCAGGAGTTGGTCACCTGAACTCCTAAACTACTCATCATAACCTCATCGTGTTTGGGCTCAATAGATTTGCCCTGACGAGCATCATCAATCTAGATAAAGTCCAGGGTCTCATGATGGAGTCAGGAGTTGGTCACTAGAACTCCTAATCTACTCATTATAATTCCAACGTGTTTGGGCTCATGAGATTTGCCATGACGAGCACCATCGACCTAGATGAGGTCCAGGGTCTCATGATGGAGTCAGGAGTTGGTCACCAGAACTCCTAATCTACTCATCATAACTCCATCGTGTTTGGGCTCAATAGAGTTGCCCTGACGAGCACCATCAATCTAGATCAGGTCCAGGGTCTCATGATGGACTCAGGAGTTGGTCACCAGAACTCCTAGTCTATTCATCATAACTCCATCGTGTTTGGGCTCAAAAGATTTGCCCTGACGAGTACCATCGATCTAGATTAAGTCAAGGGTCTCATGATGGACTCAGGAGTTGGTCACCAGAACTCCTAATCTATTCATCATAATGGTAATTTGATGGTGCTTGTCGGGGTAAATCTATTGAGCCCAAACACGATGGAGTTATGATAAATAGATTACGAGTTCTGGTGACCAACTCCTGACTCCATCATGAGACCCTGTACTTCATGTAGATCGATGGTACTCGTCAGGGCAAATCTTTTGAGCCCAAACACGATGGAATTATAATGAGTAGATTAGGAGTTCTAGTGACCAACTCCTGACTCCATCATGAGACCCTGAACATCATCTAGATTGATGGTGCTCGTGAGGGCAAATCTATTGAGCCCAAACACGATGGAGTTACGATGAGTAGATTAGGAATTATGGTGACCAACTCCTGACTCCATCATGAGACCCTGGACTTCATCTAGATCGATGGTACTCGTCAGGGCAAATCTTTTGAGCCCAAACACGATGGAATTATAATGAGTAGATTAGGAGTTCTAGTGACCTACTCCTGACTCCATCATGAGACCCTGGAAGGTGCATTTTATGAGCAAACTGCCTATAATAATTTTACAAGTTTCCTCTATTGCCGCGTCTGGATACCTATTACTACAGCCTATTAAAGTTTTAATTTTACACTATGGTATAAACGGATAATCATTACACGAATCGTCTCTTATATGACTCGACTAACCATGGAGTTAATATAATGTACCTACAGTTCCCGGTTCTTATTAACTTGTGTATTTTATGATTTTATGTACATTCCGTATCTTTTTTATTGAAAAATGTATAGAGAAATATGCACACAGATTTATTTATGTATTATTTTACTATTTCCGTATAATGAGAAGCAAGTAGTTGAGAGAAGTAAAGGTTTTATGTTTGATCGTAAGTACGAGTAAGTAGTAGAAGTAAGGTTGCAAAGCTTGTAGGTACCTATGGCACAAAATGTTTAGTTAGGTAGTAGTCGTATTTATACAACATAATCATGGCTAAATGATATTATATGTTCAGAACATTTAGCAATTAAATCTCCACGAAAACATACATCGAACATTGAAACGCGGTCAATCATAGCATAGCCGTTTACCGTTTTAGTAAATACTTGATGAAAAACTTGCGTATCGTGACACCGAAAATAGAATAACTCCCCTGTTACCTACAGCTCGTACAAATATGGTAACGTGACATAAAATAAACACTGACTAAGACATGCACTCGTACCTATACAAGCTAGGTTTAGCTTAAACATAATGTTCGCTCGAATTTTATAATTTGTATGCGTTTATACACAGGTTAGGTATTTCAGCTTCTGTCTGCATACTACTTCGTCTGCGTAAAGTAATGATTTATGTGATAACAACCGTATGCCCAATATCTTTCCCTGGGACTCGAATCTCCATACCCGTTTAAATTGATTAAGCAGTCTAAGCGTGAAAAGGTAACAGGCCGTTTCTTTTCGCAATTTTAATATTAGTTTAGGATTGTAAGAGTAAATTTAGTAAAATAACCCTTTATTTATAGAGAATTAACCTGAAATATGTCAACAGTATAACAAGTATACGCTCATGTTAAATTCTAAATAGTTATCTACGAAAGTCCGTTACTCCCAAAACAAGTATCACCCAGGCGTTGTATTAATGCAAGCAATTACAGATTGCAGGCACGTTTGAAAAAACAGATGTTGTACGCATTTTCAAGTTTATTGCCGGCCGATGGTTCACGGAGTAATGTTCCTTTTGGTTTACGCGTTCCCTTTTACGTGTTTGGCAACATTCAACATGTGCGTACTAGCACCGATATATGTTTGTTCTTTCTTGCCATCAAAGAATTCGTTTGAACTAGTTATTGATTTACCAAATTAATGCATTGGATATAAACAAAAGTCAAAAGTTGATTGATTCGTGTGGGTTCATAGTTCTCATATAACTCTGCGTATGACCGAAATGTTTTCATATCTTTGTCGTAGATGTTTAGTTCTTTAACCAGTTATCGTTTTAGTAAAAATAATACAGGCTGTTTTTTTTTGTCACTTGCAATAATTTACGGGGTGAATATAGGTTGGTGGCCTAGCGGTAAGAGCATGCGACTTGCAATCCGGAGGTCGCGGGTTCAAACCTCGGTTCGCACCAATGAGTTTTTCGGAACTTATGTCCAAAATATCATTTGTTATTTACCAATCGCTTTTCGGTGAAGGAAAACATCGTAAGGAAACCGGACTAATCCCAATAAGGACTAGTTTACCCTCTATTATGTTAAAAGGTCAAATGGCAGTCGATTTCGTAAAAACTTGTGCCTACGCCAATTCTCGGGATTTGTTGCCCAGCGGAAGCCTGGGGCTCCATGAGCTGTGGCAAAATGTCGGAATAACGCGAGGAAGAAAATGTTAGGACAAAAGTCTGATTCACGTCTCTACAGCCTCTCTCAGCCTTCTACATTATACCTACAATTCACACTACAATTTAACAAAAACCCCAATCACTCATAAATCAAACTTAATATCTTATTATATCAGAATTCTGTTGAGCATTGCAGCGCTCCAAATAATTTACCTACATTCAGTTGTTCTAATATTCTTTCAAATGTCGTACAGACAATAGAATGTTATTGTCACATACGACCTTTCGACGTTTCATGGTAGCATGCACACGCGATGGTATCGGGAGCAAAAAGTGTTCACACGCATACAATATGGTAGTATAAACACTTTGCATATACTGCTAAAGTTAAAGGGCATATTTCCTAATTATTAAGCGAAAGTACTTATACCTAATGTGTGTGTGTTAGTCAAAGCTTGGCTCCTGACTGGGCTCTCTGGTCAATCATGTCGTTAGATTAGTGGAAATTAAGGCAGTTTTAAATAATCAGTCTCGTTTTAAAAATCCCTTAAAACTTTACTTAATTAATTAATACATAAATAAAATAACTAAACTACTTATATTATAAAATCTAAAATAAACTTATAATTAAAAAATGCACCCCCGGTCGTCACTATGTGTTATGGTGCCCAGAAGACTGGCAGCATTACCCCTTTGGATGACCAGACTTATTGTCTGGCCGAAGCAGCTGCCAGCCCTCTGGTCTCCAGAGGCATCCACAAGGCGCTGGGATATCTATTTAAACAGAGATTTCGCGCTTGGTCCTCACGGTCCCAGCATTTCGACGCTAAACGACGCAAATATGTAGCCCTCGCCGAGGACAGCATATTTGCGCTTTCAATATGAAATATGCTGTTTCGTCCAAAAAGGTCGTAGCGCGTTCTTACTTGTATGAACATATTGAGCGCCAATCGCCTTAAAGTTACTTTTTACATGAACCGATGCAGATAAGTAGCACGTGCGGTATTGCTTACAATGACAATGAGTTAGCCGTAAGGGCCAGTACCCCTAGTGTAACTTTGATCGACATCATAACGTGACGAACGCGTTTGCGTTAAGTCTCATTTTGTATAGGATTTTGAGGTTCCAAAACGTCCCGCTTGGCGCGCTCTTTCAAAATCCAATACAAAATGAGACTAAACGCAAACGCGTACGTCACGTTTGGAAATCGAATTTATTTACACTAGGGGTACAGCTTGAAAACTAACGACTTAACAGTGTTAACTGACGATTCGTAAACCTCCTTGCAAGACATAGTCCATTAGTTAGTACATAGATCGCACTACCATCGGTGCCAGAATCTAGACTAGTATTTATATATTCTTTTTAAATGTTTGACGATCTTATTATGAAATTCTTAAATTTCATATCTGCATAAGAATTCAATTTTTTTAAAGAACAAGGCTTCATTTAGACGTTTCAAGCAGTTTCGTTGCATTGCAGTATTTGGTTGATCAACTTAATTCGTAGTTAGAGTCCAACCGTTAGAGCGTCCTTATTGCAATGTATTATAGCTGTCTGTATTTTGTTTATAAACATTATGCCATACCATACGATTAAATAAATCAATGTTTACTATTTCATAACATTGAGCAATACAATCAAAGAGATCGTAAACCTAAGTCTCCTGATGTGCTATTCTGAAAGGTCACTGCCACGTGCAATTATAAAAAAATAAAAAGCCAAACCACCATTTTTATCATCATTATCAGATAATTAAGTTATCAGATATATTCATTTACTTTGGTATAATTGGTTTTTTTTTAGCATTAGAAAGGTAAGCGATTTTGAGGTGTCTTTTTATTGAAAAACAGTTTTGAAATTTATGTAAGTCACGGCAAATATGTTACAATTATACTTACATCATATACGATCATTTACATTCTTCTGCTTTCATCAGTAATAGTTACTGATTTTTAAATGGGTTTTTCAATAAAAAGAGATGTCAGAATTGTTTACCTTTTTTCTAATGCTAAAAAAACGAACTAAGTATAGAAACTGGAATGCAGTATGATGACATTGATGACTATGCGAAGATTATTGATATCGCTATAGCTAAATTTATATCGATTTTAAGCGTCGCACACGCGCCTTAAAAAATCTGTATTGCTTTTAGTACGAGAAACTTAGGGCATACTCTTATAGACCTTGAGCTTGGAACAGATTTCCATGACCAGTCTCCTCCCGGGCAATAACTCGTATAATATTAGTTAACGGCTATGTAAGATGGACCCTCGTGGACGTCAGCTACCACTCCGCTGGTGGATTGAGGAATGGCAGCCACCAAAACACGTAAAAAAAATTAGTCATCGCCTCCCGTTTAGTCAAATAAATAAAATAAATAAATATTATAGGACATTATTACACAAATTGACTAAGTCCCACAGTAAGCTCAATAAAGCTTGTGTTGAGGGTACTTAGACAACGATATATATAATATATAAATACTTAAATACATAGAAAACACCCATGACTCAGGAACAAATATACATGCTCATCACACGAATAAATGCCCTTACCAGGATTTGAACCCGGGACCATCGGCTTCGTAGGCAGGGTCACTACCCACTAGGCCAAACTGGTCGTCATCGTCAAATGATAGTTTAGATGCTATTGTGAATAAAAAAATCATCGGCCGCCAGCTGGTCACATAAACATGTAAAAAATATGTGCCGTACCTCATTATGATAGTGGTATCGAAATCATGAAACTTTGCACGTAGCGTTCCAGAAGGCGTTTGAGTAATCTCCTGCGTTTCCGCGCATACTTTGCGGACATAAAATGGCAAGGTGCGTATTTTATACACATGTTCATGCTACCAGCTGACAGTCTTTTCACCGCGGTACAACCGGCTGACGGTTATTTCGTAAAAATGTTGATTCATATGTTTTCTTGAAGAACTGGGTATTTTTAAGACTTGATGTATATATTTTTAACCTTTTGAACGCCACGCCTATCGTACGCGGCGCGTAATCGTGAACCTTGTCGGCACGCATGAAGGTTGATATTGAGCTGTAGCCGCGCACGTCATATGACGTCTTTAGCGGTCAAAAGGTTAAAATACGTACGTCGGGACTATTGTGAAGGGTTGGAACACTGAGAACCGATGGTATTATTTAAACATTTATAAGTGCATTTTAATATGCCAAATTGAAGAATAAAGACTTTTACTTTCAATTTTGCTATCATTTAGGTTTAAAGAATCTTTATCACTCAAAGAATATTACAATTCACTTACATGAGTAAACATACTTATACTAAGAATCGATAAGATTGACGAGTACCTTATAACATTAAACATGCTATAGGTAAAAAACTTAAGTAAGTCACCTGTTGTATGTAGTTGTGACGTGTTCGAATAGACATTTGTTTTGTTTGTGTGTGTCTTTTAAACATGTAATGTCTATTCGAACACGTCACAACTACATGCAACAGGTGATTTACTTAAGTTTTTTACCTATATCTTTTTAGGTTCTTGCAAAAATAGACATAGAAATATTTATGTGGGTCGGTAGGCGCGTGCATTTCGCTTATAATGAGCGCGAGGATAACAAAATGACATCATTTTGATACCGGAATGTGAGTTCGCATCGCATTGATATGTGCGCGAAAATTACATAAATCAGATATCGTTTTCAGCTATGGAACTAAAATTTTACCAAAAAACGACTGCTCCTACGTTAGGAATAGAGAAACATGGCTAGAAATAGAGGGCCTTGGTATTTTATAGGTAGGCTCCAGACGGAGTGGCATAAATGCATAAAATGCCAGATGATCTGTTTACATAAAAAAATTATTGTTATCACCATAACAAAATAGGGAAACCGTGATATGGCATTAAAACAAAGGACTAGAGGCTATTTAGGCCATTTAGCCGGAAACTTTTTTATTACGTATTTAGCGAATTTTTCATAGACAAATCGTATACCATCTTCCATATCATCTGCAATTAACCCAACCCAGAGCACCTCCTTAGAAATTTTGAAGCCTTTGTTTCAATTAAAATACGCGTAAATCAAGGACTTCGTTAAGCTCATTAGAAGTCAGTTAAAATGGGGTCTGTTTCAAGACCGGTCGTAAAAACGAGCTACAAAACTTCTAAGGAACCATTAAATGAATGATTAAATCATTACAAAGACATTTAATTAACAGCGAGAAATTTTATTCCAATTTATGAATAATTTATGGCACGAAAAAATACGAGTTTTTGATTTTTAAAAGAGCTAATATAATGAGGGTTAACGCGTTTAAATAATTTCGCCACTAGGGGCGCTAGTGTAGACGGAGACGGGAAGTCTTTCAAAATGTCAGATGCATCGTAGTTTTGGGGGTCAAAAGCTTTTTTATCGCGAATTTTCATTCCTTATTTATAATTGTTTTAAATATTTTTCCTATTCTTGATTATTCATCGTAAAATAATATAGGTAGTAGTTTAAAAATGGTTCCAACTAAAATATATGCAAAATTAAACAGGTTTGGCAAATTTAGGTGTAAAAATACTTTTGTGTGTATAAAAACGTGTTATTAAATATAATTTTGTTTTTCTGGGCCACCTCTACAGTGGCGCCAACTGGCGTACCTTTTAAATAAACAAATTGCAGGAATTCCGCACGGGTACTTGGTTGCAGATTACCGAATCTAGTCTGTATGTGTACAAACTCTTTATATTATTGTAGGCCGTTTTATACTCGACATCTGATATAATAAGGTACTATACACCAACACACACCACACTTTTACATAATCCATACTACGACACTTAAATAAACTGGAATTGCCTTTCTCGTCATTAAAACTTGTTACATCTAGTCCTCATTTTATGTGTATTAAAATTTATAATCACCTTCCGAATTCGTTGAAAAACATAGAAAATTACAATTTGTTTCAAAATAAGTTAAAAATCTTCCTTACTGATATAAGTGCCTTTATAATGTAAAAGACTACTTCGATGAAAAATTTGATTAGTAATGCTTGTATTCTTAACAATATGTAATGTTAAATTATTTGAAATGTATTATTTCTTAGTTTTAAATTAACATTAGTTTATATGCTGCTGTGTCCTTACAGGACGTCACTAAAACTAACCACATAATATGTACCACCTTTTATAACTGGTTTGTGATATGCAATAAACAATTCATTCATTCATTCAACACAAGCCTTATTGAGCTTACTGTGGTGGGACTTAGTCAATTTGTGTAATAAAGTCCTATAATATTTATAAGTACCTATTTTATTTATTTAATTGAAATTATAGGTACGAAGGCGCGTGCCTCTACTCGTATTGTCATGTTATTAAAGATTAGATTTGACAAATCTGCGCGTCATCGTGGATGACACGAACTATACGTGCAAAGTTTTGGTGGTAAATTAACAAGGTTCTAAATATGCTTAACAATTTCTTAGTCTAAATCTACAATCAAGTGCAGAGAAATGTCCCTTTCCGACGTATTAGTATGATGGAAAGGGACAAACGATGATTAGCGGCATCGTAACTTTAGTACACGTTTATGAATAAGGGGGTAAAAGTACATACCGGTCGAAAAATATATACTTAATTAATAATCTAGTTTAATGTACTTTTGGTACAAGACTATAAATTTGAATTAGTAGCCGGGTCCATACAGAGCGAGCGAGCGAGCACGTATGAGCGAGGCAATGTTCTAGCGCACAAACCGGCCAGTGTAGACGTGCCTCGGCCGAGGCGTCGCGCGCGTTTTCTTCGCCCGAGCGCACCGCCTCGGCCGAGGCATGTCTACACTGGCCGGTTTGTGCGTGAGGAAATTGCCTCGCGCGTATGCTCGCTCTGTGTGGACCCGGCTAGTTACATATGAATCATAATGTACCGTCATTACCATACGCCACGCAAAGCGAACGTCGGAAGGGCCTTTACAACTCGTGAATAGGCACATGACACTCGGGCGTGGTCAACGTTTGATTAAAAATGTAACTTTGAATCGCTCACCCAGCACCCTCTTTCACAAAGAAGGCTTTATACTGTTTGTTCCCAGTGACGCTGACGCGGTTTTAATTACTTTTGCTCGGTCATGCACGTGTAAGTTTATTAAATAACGCCGCAGTCGGCTCATAAGGGATTGTGTCGTGACGCGAGCTTCCATTGGAGATTTATCTTTTAACCATGGCATAATACAAACGTATGAATTAGTTATTTAGGTGTATAATTATACCTAATACTTTTTAAATGCGTACCCACCTTGTAAAACGTAGATGACATGACATGAAATTTATGAGTTCCAAAAAATATCATTACAGACAATGGTCGCACTTGTGTACGTAACAGCATATGAATGACATTGTTAAAAATTTTCAATCGCGCTGTTAAAAAGTGTCGTTTATTTTATCATGCGGATAACGCCATCCATCACACTCACTCTTTTTGGAAATATTAGGCCTTAATAAAACTCTTCTTTGACCTTCGGTACCTACATAAGTCTTACAATGTAAAAAAATTACATAATATTCTCATATTGTGTAGTACTTCTATGTTGGTGCCAGCCAGCATGTGTAGGAAAAGGCCGGGTAATCACGAACGCTGGGTAATCGGGAAAGCAGCTCTGTTTCACTATGGTGAAAGAGATAATATGATTTCACTCATCGCCATCTTAGAAATTACTACTGTCAAGGGACTCGACAGAATTACCCCACATAATCAAGCCGTAGTGAAGGACTGAAGACACATATCCGTGATAAGCCGCCAAAGCTGCTTCCACAGATATTGTGTTTCTCAATCTTCGTAGAGCAAACACAAATCTGTTCAGTCTAACACAAATTTGCTCGATGTGGTCTTTCCAGTGTAAATGGTCATCTAAAGTGAATCCTAGAAACTTTACAGAAGATACCTCATCTACGTTTGCATTTTGGTACTGGACTGAAATTGGTACAACTTTTGAATTATAAGAGGTAATCTGCATACATTTAGTTTTAGTAATGTTAATTTTTAAATCATTCATATTCATCCAACTAATAATGTCATTTATAGTATTATTTATTTCTTGATTGAAAGTTAACCTATTATTACATTTTACCAGAATAGTCGTGTCATCTGCAAACATTATTATTTTATTGGGGGTCACATTAGGCAAGTCGTTTATATATATCATAAAAAGCAACGGACCCAAAATACTGCCCTGTGGGACACCGATGTGGTTTGTTCTAAACTGAGAGCGGAAAACCTCTTTAGTGGTTACATTATTGAATTCTACTAATCTACTGATCTCTGTACATTGCGATCTGTCTGATAAATAGCTTCTGATCCAATCGAGCGCCCTTCCTCTGATACCATAATGTTCTAGTTTGCTTAAAAGTTTCAAGTGATTTACAGAATCGAATGCTTTTGACATGTCTAGGAAAAGCGATGCCACTGGAGTACCTTTATTGATGTTTTCTGTGATGAATTTTACGAACTCAAACCCAGCATGGGTTGTTGATTTCATTTTACGAAAACCAAACTGTTCCGGACATAATATGTTAAATTTTGTTAAAAAATTACTAAGTCGGGTATGAAAAGCTTTTTCAAATATTTTTGACATTATAGGTATCAATGCGATGGGTCTATAATTGCCTGGGTCCTGACTGTCACCTTTTTTAAAAAGTGGCTTGACTATTGATATTTTTAGTTCTTTTGGGAAGACACCTTCGACAAATGACAAATTTATAACATGAGCCAGTGGGCTGCAAACATAGTAGGCGCATATTTTCAGGAGTTCTGTGGTAATGTCATCATATCCAGTTGCTTTGCTATTATTTAAGGACAATATGATTTTATACAATTCTTGCTCCGTAACAGGAGTCAGAAAAATTGTAGCTTGGTTTACCGAGGGTCCCATTCTGTGTGGTAAGGTAGCTAACTTTGAAATTTTATTACCATAGAATATCTATCGTCGTGTGCCTATACTAGACCTTGAACATGAGATACAATCCGACGTTTATGAAATGGCATCCCTATTTTACAACTTTCCTAAACTATCATATCTACACCACATGTTAATTCTATATGTTCATTTTATATGGCTATGTAACTCAACTTTTTTTGTCTAGTAATTTTTGCTTTATCTCAAAAATATACCCATGAGGTGGAAGTTCCTTTTTGTACCGTAAATATATCTGTGCTTTTTCGACTGGACTATTTTCAGATAGGATCAAACAAAGCGATCTTGTTTTTCAGAATACTCAACAACTTACATTGTAAAAATAACCACTTAAAATAGCACAATTTTAACACCGCATTTTAGTAAGTAATAAAAAAAAACTTTTGTTGTTGTAGATTACTTAATCTTCATTCTATGGCTTGTTTTGTAAGTAACTACTGCAAATCTCAAGAAACCCACATCACACTCACAAAGTACTCGAAATAACTGATAACGCATCGCAAGTAAGTTGCGCCGAGCTCTGCCGCTAATAAAGCGCTTTTACGCGGCGATTAGCGCTATCGCAGATAACGTACCTGCTCCGAACTTGGCTTTACGACGAATCAACCTAATCTTTATTAGCTCCGGTGAGTTTGTGTAGAAATCTGGAGATGCTGCAGCTGGACGTGGAAGTATGTTGAAGGTAGGAATGAATTTAGTAGGATGTAACTTAAGGAAGGCTAACAAAAAAGTTAATAATTAACTCAAGATTGGAAAGAATATTCTAGAAAGGCGCACTAAATGTGCATGTAACTAAACTGCATAAAATAAAAAGGTGTTAAGAGAGAATTTTGGGCGCAAAAAGCAACCGTTCAGGTGACGTTCGAATGTCAACTCCAGTTGCGTTACTGTCATGGCGTCGTTAGTGCTACCGCTGTATATGTAAGGGACCATGGGCAACTTTGTATGGAGCCTGGTCCAAAAACCAACAGAGATAAGATTTAGGTCATTAGACAGGCTATGTACTTCATTTCGTTCTATGTGCACCAAGCGGAATTCCACTGCCGAACTGAGATATTAGTCAAAATGTCGTCACGCTTATTACCTAACCAATTGAATCCTTGTAAATCGATTGCTGCAGGGCAGACGTCTACAAGAGGAAAGGCGACTCTACCCAGTGGTACACGAACTTTTTTGCATCGATTTACTAGCAGACGAATTATTTTGTTTCGACAGCTTAAGTACATAAATGGGTTTTTACAGCAAATAACCATAATATGTACTGTTGTCCATATATGAATAAAAATACATTATTTTTATAATATTTAATAGTGTTTGTTTATTGTATTAATTATTTACTGAACTCGATATTTCTAGTCTAAAAATCTATCCACTATAAAAATGTTAATAGTCGAACTCTTTTGCATTTGGACTCGTATTCAAATATAAAACAATGAATGACAAGTAAAATATTCAAACACTATAGAGCTTTTAGGGTATTCCCATTTGTCCCCGCCCCATGTATTCACCCCCAAACATGAGGCAAGGACAAATAGGAATGATTTATATGAATACATCTATTCCCATCTTTGCCCGGCAGGGGCAAATGGGAATACAGCAAGCTTTTGGTTTAATCTGATTATTTGCCTCAACCCCCAGTGAGTCTCACTGTTGCATGAATGAATTCCATATATGACTTGGAATGTACGGCCATTCTGTGACCAATCACAGGGCCAAAATTGTGCCCAGATCTTTAGATATCTTCTTCAACACTTCTTAAAGGGTGAATGGAGTTCACACTAATACAACAAAGCGACATTGCCGTTCATAACAGTAAATTACAACCGCAACCACGAATATTAAAGACATCTGATGAGAAGAAACACCACAAGAAATTCGACTATTGTTTTATTCACTATGCAAGATCATTTTTACTGTTCCATGGTTTCTAAAGCCAAAAAAACAAAACAATGTTGTGTCTGATTTTAAGTGAAATAAGAGATATAACAGTAGCAGCTAAATGTGGCTACATATCAAAAGATATCATTCAAATCAAAACATTTAAAAACAAAATAACCCTTATAGACTGCAGTTAAGGCATTTTCGGACCTTTTCGTAGCTATATTTTGATCAGAAACGAAGTCAAGGTACTGATTGTTATAATCTCTGTGCCGAGAACGTAAGAACAATGCTTATTCTAAACATTATTTACAAAAATAACATGGACGGAAACGATAAGAAACTAATAATAGATATATAAAGGAATATTTACTAAATAATTTTGAACATTACAGTGATTATGTTATAAAATATACCCCATGACATGATAATCCAATATAAACAGTTACTCCCTTATTCATAAACGTCTACTAAAGTTGACAAGCCGCTAATAACCGTTTGTCCCTTTCCATCATACCAATACGTCGGAAAGGGACAAACGATTATTAGCGGCATCGTAACTTTAGTACACGCATATGAATGATAGCATCAAAATCGCGTGTGTGGGATTTTTTGCTAAGTAACTTTTCTGCTGATGCGATTAGCTTTAAGCCTAAGGAGTAATGTTTTAAACATTATCAAATGATTCGTCCTTCAATTTATTAATTTGCCATGGTTTTTGTGCCATCATTTTACTGTGATTTGACTTTCCAAACTACTTTATACGGCCACTGTCTTTAATTGCAAATCTTCCAAACTTTTACTATGAATTGCCAACGTAAAGAAAACTTGAAATGGTTATAACAAATAGAGTCTATCCCCCTTATTCATAAACGTCTACTAAAGTTGACAAGCCGCTAATAATCGTTTGTCCCTTTCCATCATACCAATACGTCGGAAAGGGACAAACGATTATTAGTGGCTTTTTAACTTTAGTAGACGTTTATGAATAAGGGGGTTAAATTGTATGTATTTTATCATTATTTTAAATTCAATGCAGCGATGCCAAAAACATAATTATAAATGTATTAGTCTTGTGTGGAAAAGCGCTGTTGGCGGTAAGAGCGTGCGACTTGTAACCCGGAAGTCGCGGGTTCGAACCCCGGCTCGTACCAATGAGTTTTTCGGAACTTATGTACGAAATACAATTTCATACTTACCAGTCGCTTTTCGGTGAAGGAAAACCTCGTGAGGAAACCGGACTAACCCCAATAAGCCTAGTTCACCCTCTGGGTTGAAAGTTCAGATGGCAGTTGCTTTCGTGAAAACTAGTTCCTACGCCAATTCTCGGGATTAGTCGTCAAGCGGACCCCAGGCTCCCATGTGCCGTGGCGAAACGCCGGGACGCGAGGAAAAGAGTGTTGTATTGTAAACATTCGCCTATAAAGATATTTTTTTAATAAGATTTTTAACTCGTGAGGTGAGAGGGTAGATAACATTATAATTAGCTTCATTGGGGTATATTTACATAACCAAAGTTAATTTATAATTATTTTACACAAGCGTTGATGTTTAAAACACGCCACAACTAGAAACTAGTTATAAAAAATATGAAGTAAAAAAATATAAATAATCTCAAAGTAATTTCAAAATAACCTAAATAACATTAAATATTTGACTTTCACTTTATAACAAATTATTTTTTATAATGGATAGCTCATTTTCTATCCATTTAGCTAAACTTTCTTATAATATTCAACATGTGTCAAGTACCCAATTACCAACCACTTGACCGACTTATCCTTTGACCGCCCAGACATGAAAATGTGCTAAGACAAATGTAATCTTGATTTGTCAAAATAAGGATTCAAATTAGAATGGAACAGGAAACCTTAGTGACGGGCATTAGTGACCAAATAGACTTACTTACCGACTGTCGTGTAGCGCACGAACGTTTCTTGATTGTCCATCATGGCGTCTACGGCTTGCTTTTCGCAGTACAGCGCGGTTATTATAGCTATGCTTGGTTGTCGCGATGAACATAACATTGGCATTTGTTTCACGACCTACAGACAGAGACATACAACATTAGGACAACAAATTATTGTGCCAATTATACACCGATGCCGAAGGTACAGATGCAATGCATAATTATTTTCCATAGAATTTACACGGTAACATACGAATGTGTCTTGCTATTTCAGTCAGTCTCGGTACAAATACGAACGTTTTCGAGAAAATGAAAACTATTATGCACTACATCTGTAGGTAAGCTCTATACAAAAGCGTAAACTGAAATAGATACGAAAGAAAACTAAACAAGGCCTCCAGTGCCCAGGGCTGGGCTATAACCAGCGTTTTCTGCATTCTCGGCAGGCGCCATAACTACTAGGCCACCCTGTTCATGGCGATACCGGTCGAAATTTCTCGCAAATATGCAAGCTTTGAAATGCTAAGCGCCTTTGATCTTACATCTAAGGGTACTGTCAATTTTGTATATTAGATTAATTATCTATAAGACAACTCGCGGTCATCAGTCACGACGGCTTATTTCAATTGCGCCAAGGAGGAACTATTATTCAATAGAAGAAGATCACTCCTCCCTGTGCGACCTGTGCGCGGCGTTGAACGGCGACAAATCCAAGTATGCTCCTGCAAAGAAAACATTCAGGGTATGGTGGAACTCTCCTCACAATATGCATCGATGTCTTCCTACAGATTACTCTGATGTAGAAAAACTTGATAACTTAACTATTCAGCATCTTTAAAAAACCAATACTTACCAAAACTTTTAGAATAAAACTTATTTTTTATTTCTATTAAAGTTTAGTTGCTAAATCTGTATTATTATCCCTCTCACTCATGTGTAACAATAAAAACGGGCTCAAGGAAAACCCATCAGATCCTAGCGATTAGGGCGTCGTACGAGTTCGCGATAGTTTACTACTGATGGGCTGTTTAGAAATGGGAATTCAATGCCAATATAATATCAATTCTATACAGAGTGATTCATGAGACGTGAGCAGGACCAAGCCTACACAATCAGTAAATGTTAATGAATAGTTCACCGTCTTATTTAAGTAAAACAATCACGCTTTTTTCTGTTATCAAACTTTTTTAAGGACAAATTTGATTATCTACAATCATGGACACCCTACAATACTTAATTAACAGAGATAAAACTTCTTTAACCGTTATGACAATCATGGACACCCTACAATACTTAATTAACAGAGATAAAACTTCTTTAACCGTTATGACACCCAAAAGAAAGGGATGAGTATCTATTTCTTTGTTATTATTTACTCGCAAATTACTTAATTGTGAGTATATAATTGTGAAAAAACAGGAGAAAAATATAAATAGAAGTTCAATACCATCTATATCGTCTTTTGTGCCTATCCTTGTTTAACCAATATTTCCCTTGAGCGTAGTTTCAGTTCATCAAATTCGCATATAACACTAAACACCAAGAGGTCAGCATTGCCAATAAACAGATAACATTTTCAAAGCCAGCTGCGTGAAATCACAATGCCAACAACCAACAACAGTTTTTACGCCATTTTTTTGGCAGAAGCTACCGACATTGCGATGTTATTATCCCTCGTTTGTTGCGTCCCACCGGGCCTATGGTTCAGCTTTTGTCCTCGCTGAGGATTATCCAGGCCTAATTACCTGTTAAAACTCAAATTTTAAACTTTAATGGTAAAAGAGAGATGTTTTTAGAAAAAACTCATTGTGCGTGGTATCGATGGTAAAAATACTAACTACTGTAAAATGTAAATTGCATTTAACTTTTATGCACAAATACTATATTATGCTCCTACTACCTAAAAATACCTTACTTCACACCTTCAACTATCGATTCACGTCAGTATCGATAATTTGACCTGTAATTGAAGTTGACATAGGTAACTAACTTCGGAATAAAGTTCGTGTGTTAAGTTGGAATGTTTCGGGAATACTTTCGGCACAAACGTAACGGAAGCCGAGCGCAGTCGCGCGCCATTTTCGATTTTTATGAGCTAAGTTTTTGTGTTCTAAGATTTTTACGACTTCTTCAATTCAATATGGGTTGAATTTTTTGAAACCATCTTTTAATCGAAAGGAAAAAATAAACGATGATAAAAGGCGAAGATTCTTGTTATAGATTATTTTACAGTTTTGTGATATTCCTGGCCAATGCCTTTAAAAATCATTGTAAATTTTCAAGATTGTTCTTGGTTTTCGCTATAGTGAGCGCTATGATGTGTGGTTAGACCACAGTTAAAACTCATAGCACATCTGTTACCCTATAAAGGTGACACGTGCAACAGTGCTGAAATATCATAAACTCTGGAACATACAGTAAAAATACACAGTTTTCAGCATTAAAATTAAGTAGTAATAAGAGCTATAAGCTAGATACGATAAATATGTGCTGATGTTGATACATAATAACGTTAAAAACCTTTTAAAATTTTATAATTTTTGTCAGCAAACAAGTCGCAGTCAGGTGCAAAAGATAAAAAAAATTGTTGAGTAGGGTCCGGAAGGGGGCGATTGGAGAATACTGGTGTGCTAACGTGTGAAAGGTTCCATTCGCTAGAAGGCGATGGCTACGACCACGTAAGTAGTGGTCGGGAACAAAAAAGGTAGTCGTCTTTGCCATCAATTCCAATCAGTCAAATTCCCCTCTTAATATTGAATTTAATTTTAGCGCAGTAAATAGTGAGCACATACGCTTAATATAGTACATTACGATACAAGTGTGGGCGTATGAGTTTATAGGTAACAGATTCTCAATACCTTACCAAAAGGGTGGTGCCGATGATAAACGTCATTAACATTTAGATTGACCGGTCCAGCCTGAATCACAATGCTGTTGACTCCGAATATATAATGAGGGGGATATTACCTGGGAATATTACCATTATAAGGAAACTGGAGTAAAATTATAAGGAAATATAGAGTGCGAACGGTAGATTTATGTGCAAGTTGCGGATTATTTTTAGATATAGGAGGCAAACGGATCCAAATCGGTGAGCTAAATTGGCTACCGAATGGACACCGCAGTTTAGCCGGGGCAGAGGTAGACCAAAAAAATATGGCGGGATGACCTCGACGCTTTTTGCAGTGACTGGCGGGAACATGCACCAAACCGTGATGAATGGTGGAAGAAAGGAGGGGCTTTTACCCAGGAGTGGGACCCAAGATAGGCTATAATATAAAAAGGGGTCAAACCAGTAGACCGTTACCGTCGTCCACAGACATCCGCAGTACGAATAGTTTAAGGAAATTTCACAGGAAACAAGGGAAACTTTCATTATAGAAATGGAAATTGATTCCCATACAAAAAAGTTTTTTTAAGTGAAATTTTCGCAAATTTGGAGAGTTTCAGACGGCACAACAGGGTGCGTAGCCAAAATGCCAACCGTAGCGAATAAATCGCAACTGTCAGTGTCGCACTAATATGGAAGAGTGACAGAGAGACACAAAGCGTTTCATTGGCGTAGCGTAAGCGATTGTCACGTTGGCTAGGCACCCAGTAGTAACGTTATTTATAAGGGTAGGTTTAGCGAGAACCCTTGAGCTCCCTTCCGAGGTTTTCCCGGGTACAGTATGGGGTTCTTCAAAAAAGGAGTGTACAGTTTTTAAAGGGTCGGCAACGCGCATGTAACACCTCTGGAGTTGCAGGAGTCCATAGGCTGCGGTGACTGCTTACCATCAGGCGGGCCGTATGACCCCTTGCACCAGATGTGACCCGGAGCATGGATCACAGCTCCTATCTCTAAGGCACCATTCATTTATTACGTAAGATGATTTAGGGTTATTATCCCTCCTTTGTTGCGTCCCACCGGGCCTATGGTTCAGCTTTTGTCCTCGCTGAGGATTATCCAGGCCTAATTACCTGTTAAAACTCAAATTTTAAACTTTAATGGTAAAAGAGAGATGTTTTTAGAAAAAACTCATTGTGCGTGGTATCGATGGTAAAAATACTAACTACTGTACAATGTAAATTGCATTTAACTTTTATGCACAAATACTATATTATGCTCCTACTACCTAAAAATACCTTACTTCACACCTTCAACTATCGATTCACGTCAGTATCGATAATTTGACCTGTAATTGAAGTTGACATAGGTAACTAACTTCGGAATAAAGTTCGTGTGTTAAGTTGGAATGTTTCGGGAATACTTTCGGCACAAACGTAACGGAAGCCGAGCGCAGTCGCGCGCCATTTTCGATTTTTATGAGCTAAGATTTTGTGTTCTAAGATTTTTACGACTTCTTCAATTCAATATGGGTTGAATTTTTTGAAACCATCTTTTAATCGAAAGGAAAAAATAAACGATGATAAAAGGCGAAGATTCTTGTTATAGATTATTTTACAGTTTTGTGATATTCCTGGCCAATGCCTTTAAAAATCATTGTAAATTTTCAAGATTGTTCTTGGTTTTCGCTATAGTGAGCGCTATGATGTGTGGTTAGACCACAGTTAAAACTCATAGCACATCTGTTACCCTATAAAGGTGACACGTGCAACAGTGCTGAAATATCATAAACTCTGGAACATACAGTAAAAATACACAGTTTTCAGCATTAAAATTAAGTAGTAATAAGAGCTATAAGCTAGATACGATAAATATGTGCTGATGTTGATACATAATAACGTTAAAAACCTTTTAAAATTTTATAATTTTTGTCAGCAAACAAGTCGCAGTCAGGTGCAAAAGATAAAAAAAATTGTTGAGTAGGGTCCGGAAGGGGGCGATTGGAGAATACTGGTGTGCTAACGTGTGAAAGGTTCCATTCGCTAGAAGGCGATGGCTACGACCACGTAAGTAGTGGTCGGGAACAAAAAAGGTAGTCGTCTTTGCCATCAATTCCAATCAGTCAAATTCCCCTCTTAATATTGAATTTAATTTTAGCGCAGTAAATAGTGAGCACATACGCTTAATATAGTACATTACGATACAAGTGTGGGCGTATGAGTTTATAGGTAACAGATTCTCAATACCTTACCAAAAGGGTGGTGCCGATGATAAACGTCATTAACATTTAGATTGACCGGTCCAGCCTGAATCACAATGCTGTTGACTCCGAATATATAATGAGGGGGATATTACCTGGGAATATTACCATTATAAGGAAACTGGAGTAAAATTATAAGGAAATATAGAGTGCGAACGGTAGATTTATGTGCAAGTTGCGGATTATTTTTAGATATAGGAGGCAAACGGATCCAAATCGGTGAGCCAAATTGGCTACCGAATGGACACCGCAGTTTAGCCGGGGCAGAGGTAGACCAAAAAAAATATGGCGGGATGACCTCGACGTTTTTTGCAGTGACTGGCGGGAACATGCACCAAACCGTGATGAATGGTGGAAGAAAGGAGGGGCTTTTACCCAGGAGTTACCCAAGATAGGCTATAATATAAAAAGGGGTCAAACCAGTAGACCGTTACCGTCGTCCACAGACATCCGCAGTACGAATAGTTTAAGGAAATTTCACAGGAAACAAGGGAAACTTTCATTATAGAAATGGAAATTGATTCCCATACAAAAAAGTTTTTTTTTTAAGTGAAATTTTCGCAAATTTGGAGAGTTTCAGACGGCACAACAGGGTGCGTAGCCAAAATGCCAACCGTAGCGAATAAATCGCAACTGTCAGTGTCGCACTAATATGGAAGAGTGACAGAGAGACACAAAGCGTTTCATTGGCGTAGCGTAAGCGATTGTCACGTTGGCTAGGCACCCAGTAGTAACGTTATTTATAAGGGTAGGTTTAGCGAGAACCCTTGAGCTCCCTTCCGAGGTTTTCCCGGGTACAGTATGGGGTTCTTCAAAAAAGGAGTGTACAGGTTTTTAAAGGGTCGGCAACGCGCCTGTAACATCTCTGGAGTTGCAGGCGTCCATAGGCTGCGGTGACTGCTTACCATCAGGCGGGCCGTATGACCCCTTGCACCAGATGTGACCCGGAGCATGGATCACAGCTCCTATCTCTAAGGCACCATTCATTTATTACGTAAGATGATTTAGGGGGGGGGGCGGTTGGAATTTCTATGAAATTATGACGTTTAAAATAATACTTCCACACTATGATATCAAACACGGCGCAGACTTAGCTTAGACGGACTACCTTTGTAGGCACAAATAAACGTTCCAAAAATGATTTTCTTGAAAATAAACACTAAGGCAAATGAAACTTGTATATTTTCCTTTAGATTCTTACGTAATATAGGGTGGAGGGGGCCGGCCTATTCTTATTTTTTCTTAGATAGGTGTGGGTGGAGTCAAAAGCTGGCAAAAATCGTCTTTCGTAATATATAAATGGCGCTCAAGTTCCTTTATAACAGCTTTAGTCTCCGTTCCCCAAGGTCCCCGTCTCCACGTAATTACACAAATAGGGTCACACAATATAAATAAGACTTACCTGATTGGTGGTAAGGTCCCACTGGTCCGCCACGAAGCTCTGCCTGCTGTACAGGAACACGGGCACCTGATGGTCCTTCACGGGCGACGGGTCGCTATTCACCCTCACCACGGTGAGGTGTGTCGTTGTTGTGCCCACTGTAACAAAATACACGTTATTACATCACAAAAATACTCTTCATTCGTTTTCAGTGATATTTCAGGTACTGCCTTGTTAGTCCATACTCGTAACACTTGTCCGTATCGCGACCGGGTAAAAAAATTAAAGAAAAATACTGACGACAGGTCTTGTCTAGGTAGTGACCCTGCTAATGAAGCCGATGGTCCTGATTTCGAATCCCGGTAAGAGCAGTCCAAACTTAACGAAATTTACAAATAAGATCGACAAAATCACTGCTTTTCGCGCGTTTACCTAAACGTCCATCAGAAAAAAAATCATTACTAATTAAGTGAGTCTGTTTAAAAAAAAAAATTATAATGAAAGATAACAAGACGTGCTAATAGAAACCAGTACTTGTTATTTTTAATAGTTAACAAAAGGTGTACAATTTCATGCGCTTAATCTATCAATTTGACATTTTTGCGACTAAAATCGCCTCTTAAAGTGCAATTTTAAAGTAACTAGTGTTAAAATGATATGAAACTAATCTTGCTGTTAAATTTTTTTTTCTTATATTTACTAGATTTTAATGAATGTTGATTACGGTTTTAGTTACTTTAATAACAATATTATATTGATAGATGTGTACATGCAAACGTGTATGACATTTAAATGACGACTGTCACTTTTTTGTTACCCTTTGATTACTGCGATTTTTAAAGAATTAAAAAGTTTAATGTTGCTTATTTAATGTACAAGTTCATTTCTCTTTGAAATGATACGTGTTCTCATGGGGGAACGAGGATTTTTAAGGAACTGCAAAGTGGATTCGAGGTCTTTTGCCTTCAGGAGAGCGTCGAGTCAAGAAGGAATCCTGTGAGTGTTAGGTTGTAAGGAAAACCATGTGTCTAAGCTTGTTTGCAGATATGTCTATTAGCGGCCATCTTCAGGAGATAGGAAAAGAACAGCGACTGCAATGGGCGACGCGCGGGTCGTATTGACTTGAGCCATGGTTGTGAAGAACGGTGTGAGCCTACCACGGGCAGCTGCCGAAAGGGCTACATTTCACGAGCATCGGGTCTTAAAGGTTCTTAATTTGTCACTGTGAGTGGCAAATCATAAGAAAACCGTGTATTAGAACTTGTTCGCAGATACGAGTATAAGCTGCCACATTCGTTGGAAGCTTAGCGTGTGGATACGGCCAACATGGGCGGGACGCTGTAGGAGCTTCATCCGGACCATGGGCGTGTTGAAAAACACAAAACCATCATGGGTCAGCTGCCAAACAACTACGTGTTACGGTGCGGTAATTTCATATACCTACTTAATGTAAGCTTATGTTTATTAATAGTCATATTTTGACTAAATGAAACTCGAGTGGGTTCCCCTAGTGTGAAAATATGGAACTAAAATGTTGTCCAAGGTTTAAATATATACTTTATAAACATATTAAATAATGAATGTACCTAATTAATTATAAATATTGTTATACTAATTTAGAAATACTACATACTCATATTCAATATTCATTTATATATTGTACAATAGTTAATACTGCTAATGAAAATAAAGTAATGTTATTGACTTGGGATTGGTTGCCAGTTCCTATTCGTGCTCTTTTATTGAAACAAAGTGGGTTGATCGAGTTTTGAACTGGTAACCGATAACAAGTCCGAGCGGCATTCGGTGCTTGGATTCCGAGGTGTAAACAAGTGTTTCAAATATAGTTAGTTGAGTGAAAAACTGTGGTTTGATTACTTCGATTTAACCTAACACGTGAAATTGGGTCATATGCGGTAATGGTTTAACATATTCAGAAGTGGGATCAATTTAACGGTACGTGTTACTTTTATTTCAATATATTAGCATGTTTTACTTTACAATTAATACTGTTGGAAATAGGCCACAAACATAAGCGCCTGCAGTTTTACCACATGCAACGCGACGCAGCGCGTGAGAGTAAATCAGGACTTTTAGGTACATTTTCTTGCCATATATACGCGGCTAGCAACGTTCCATATTAATCTTGTTTTAAAGTTTTATAGTTAGTAATTTCGTTCGATTTCTAATAACAATTAATTACCGCTACTGCTTATGGGGGGTGGTGATTACATTATTAATTGAATATTTATTGTAATTAAATCTGAATGCAGTATCAAAATGATTATTGTAGAAATTGTAACCTTCAATTCCACTGTAAAAAAAAAAAAAAAAAATTACAGTTACAAGGAAAGTGATGAGTGATGACTGATTATTTGAAAGTCAATATAGACTTGTGCCTCGTATTAGTGTATATTTTAAGATATAATTCAGACCAGATTACTTAATTTACTTTACTATTATTATTATGTTATTGTAACATGAGTTTAGCGCTTCATTTTGTTTTCTCTAATTATTGATAATGTTAACATAAGAAGTGTTTTCAGTAAAGCAAAGCAAAGTAGTCAAATGTAAAGTAGGGTCAGATGTAAAGTAGAGTCAGATGTAAAGTAGAGTCAGATGTAAAGTAGAGTCAGATGTAAAGTAGAGTCAGATGTAAAGTAGAGTCAAGTGTAAAGTAGAGTCAGATGTAAAATAGAGTCAGATGTAAAGTAGAGTCAGATGTAAAGTAGAGTCAGATGTAAAGTAGAGTCAGATGTAAAGTAGAGTCAGATGTAAAGTAGAGTCAGATGTAAAGTAGAGTCAGATGTAAAGTAGAGTCAGATGTAAAGTAGAGTCATATGTAAAGTAGAGTCAGATGTAAAGTAGAGTCAGATGTAAAGTAGAGTCTGATGTAAAGTAGAGTCTGATGTAAAGTAGAGTCTGATGTAAAGTAGAGTCTGATGTAAAGTAGAGTCTGATGTAAAGTAGAGTCAGATGTAAAGTAGAGTCAGATGTAAAGTAGAGTCGGATGTAGAGTCAAATGTAAAGTAGTCAAATGTAGAGTCAAATGTAAAGTAAAATAAAATGTAAAGTAAAATGTAAAATAAAGTAAAATATAGATTGTTATGAACATATCATGTCCTCGCGTATTTTGGTTACAGTTACAAATGAATGACGACGATCAGGCACTACCGGCTGAGGCCCAAGCTGAAGCAGCCGATGAAAACTCAAGTCTCGACGGTGGTCGCGGGCGTAGCATACAACGGACTCCACGAAGACGAGTGCTGCGGAGTCCTTCACCACGGAGGGTACGGCGCCAACGTTCACCATCAACGAGGTCACGCTTCCATTTACGCCGGAGTCGTAATCGAAGTCGGAGCCGTGCCTTTGCTAATGAACGAGGAAGCGGAAACAACGCCGATCAACGGGAACCACGGCTTCGCAGTAGATCCAGGGAACCACTACGACGCCATGACCGATCCAGAGAACCATCGCGACGACGAAGCGGATTCAGGGTGTCCCCTCGACAACAGCAATCTTCAACTACCGAGGACACATCACGTGAGTTTTTGTCTCAATTTACAAAGCTGTTAGACAATCTTGGATCCTCTCGTAGGGGTAATAAGGAAACTTTTTCAAACGTTAACGTAGTGCCAGAATTTGATCCTTCATTAAAAAAAAACCAAACTATTAGAAACTGGTTAACAAAGGTTAATGAATGTGCCCAGTTGTATGAATGGTCAGAACGTCAAATAATACATTATGCCTTACCAAAGTTGGTGGGCGTCGCAAAAAAAAAAAATGGTACGAGGGTCTACCAACTTTGTTATATTCATGGTCCGAGTGGCAAGCCAAACGTAAATCTGCCTTTCCTTCAGAAGAAAATTATGGACAAATGTTAACAGACATGTTGGCTAAGCAGGCTAAGTTTGGAGAGTCACTCGAAGAATATTACTACGAAAAAGTTGCCTTATTAAATCGTTGTGACATAGTAGGGAAAAGGGCGGTTGAATGTATCTTATATGGTATAGACGATAGGTCGGTGCGTCTTGGAGCAGAGGCAGCACACAAAGAGCATATAATCACTACGTTTTAAGAGACGGGACTTCCATACTAGCGAGTGGAATCAGTTTGTTTCGCAAATCATTACCAAAATGTACGACAAAGAACTGTCAAAGAACCATAGTACCAACATAAGCAATTTAAATAGTGTAGTACGCTACACGCTTGCGTTTCTTATCGATATCGATAAAATGGGAAGGGTTGAAATATAGACTCTTGTCTACAAATTTTGTACTCTAAATCAAGTTAGGATCGAGTCCACATTTAAGTTGTATCTTATATAGTGGATAGTTCTATGAGTGGACTAATACGTGGTCGAGCTTAAAGTGGACCCGATTTTTTAGAACACGTTGTTGTTCTTCACCACTAGGAAGGATCAAAGTAGCACTTGTAGGAGGGATCACTTTTTTTCCTCTTTTTGCATACTTCTTAGGTTAAATTATTTAATTTAATTAACATTAAATAAATTAATTTAATTTATTTATTTTTTATTTGTACCATAATAATTTCCTCATAGGTGATGTAAAAAGCAGTATGTAAATTTATCACGTGGTAGCAAAAATAGTACCACCCTTAGGCGTTAACACTTGAAATCTCTCACTACGCTAGGATTCTATTTTAGAATACCTCGTTACACTCAGAATGTAATTATAAAATCCTTCACTATTTTATTTTTATTAAAAGCACTATTTTCAAAATGATCTGCAGATACATGTTTCAATAAATGCAACTTTTCTATGGGAAGATGTATCAGGTCTTTGTTCCCAACAAATTTGACCAACTGCCTGCATCTGAAAACATACAGCCTTGGTTATGTACAGTTTATATTCCAAGTGTTAACTATTATTTAGCGCTAATATGCATCTATAAATCATGTTTTTTTGGCATCCAATTATCAACAACCCTTTATCAATGCTCTAACTTTTTATGTATTTATATGTCTGTTTATCATGAGAACCAACCAACAGAATATATATATTTAGGTCAACTAATATCCAACCATGACTCAACAACAAAGGAAATAGACAGAAGAATTGGAAACGCGTGGAAGAGATACTGGTCTCTTAAAGAGGTCATGAAAAATAGTCAAACAAGTATGCACATCAAAAGAAAACATGCATTCTACCAATTTTCACATACGGCTGCCAGACATGGGCACTCACCAAAGCACAATGTAAAAGGTTGAGTATAACTCAGAGAGCCATGGAAAGAAGCATCTTAAAGAGAAGAAGAATTGACAAAATAAGTAACAAGGATTTAAGAGACAAAACAGGATTTACTGATGTGACATACAAAACAAAACAACTGAAATGGAAGTGGGCTGGACATACTATTAGAGGAGGAGATAAATGGAGCAAAATTGTAACACTATGGCATCCTAGAGGACATAAAAGAAACAGAGGTAGGCAATTTAAAAGATGGTCCGATGAAATAGAAGACATGGCTGGAAGGACTAAAATATGGACCAGATTAGTGCAAAATAAGGAAGAGTGGAGAAGATTGGGGGAGGCCTTTGCCCAAAGGCACACAGAATCGGTTATCGAAGATTAAGGAAAAACTATAGATACAGTATAAAAAAAATGTATTTCTGATATGAGGCTATAAATATAAAAATATAAATATAATATAATATATATAATAAATATAAATATTATCATGAGAACCGGTCTGGCCTACTGGGCAGTAACCCTGCCTATGAAGTCGATGGTCCCAGGTTCAAATCCTGGTACGGGCATTTATTTATGTGATGACCATGCGTATTTGTTCCTGAGTCATGTGTGTTTTTTATGTATTTATATGTATATATCGTTGTCTAAGTACCAACAACACATGACTTATTGAGCTTCCTATGGGATTAAGTCAATTTGTGTACTAATGTCGTATAATATTTTTTATTGATTAACAAAAAGAGAGATTAATTTACTTACATTTCAGATTAATATATTAAATAATTACTAGATTAAAAAAAAAAAAAATATGTTAAA